>NW_008620899.1:24567-75009 GCF_000691845.1 Merops nubicus | reverse complement strand
CCCCGCAGCGGCCGCGAACGGGTGCTTGCCCCCGGCTGTCGCCACCTTCACCTCGAGCCACCCCAAACCCTCCCCCAGCGCGGGCACTGCGGGCCTGATGGAAGTGCTGCTTGCTAATGTAATCACGTATTTTGCCCTTTTTTGCTTACTTGCTCTCAGAACCGGTGTAAGTCCTCTACGGGCCTTCCGCTGCCAAAAGTTAGATGCAATTTGGTGCCCACCCCTGAGTATGTGACTGCTGAGGAAAAAAAATCGGAAAAAACCTCCCTGTGCTGCATGGTATGCAAAGTGTGCAAATAAACGCTATCAGCTTGAGAGTTTATACCAAAAAAGAGCAGAAAGAGCCCTGTCAAATACTACCTGAGGTATCAAATGCCACCTCAGTTTTCCCCTGATGCTCTGAAAGCACCCAAATCTTTGCCCACTTAACTGTCCCACTGACAATGTGAAACTTGTCCAATTTATTTAATCGCTGACATGCCAGCTCATCTCTGCTTGAAAACCTGGTTGTCCCTCCTCCCTCCCTCAGCTTTGTCTTATTGACAAGACCAAAACACGTTTCATCAGCCCAAACAGGGCAGTTAAAAATAAAATAAAAGTGGCAGGCAAAAGAAGGCTTTGCTTAAAAAGGGAGTTGAAAATAGGAATTGATAGAAAGATGGGGACTAGAGAAAGATGAAAGTATTTCTATGAAGAAAGAGATACTACATTCTTTGGCTGACCTACATCCTCCTGCCTGGATTTATGAAAAAGAAGGGGAAAAAACGTTGAATTTGCCTTCCCTCTTGCCCTTCTACTACAGTGTGTAAATATGACTTGCTCTTATTTTGCACTGAAAAAATTATGAGTTTTTGGAACACATGACAGTCCTGGGACTTCACCAAATCTCTGCTCTAATAATATATGCAAGCATAGTTCTTGGGTGTAGGTACACAGGTTGAAGGAAAAAGCTCAGCAGAGTTTTGAACTTCTGCATAGCCTTGACTATGCAGATTGTGGTGGGTCTCTTAAGTGTTTAACCTGGTGGACTAAAGGTGTATTGATGAGGAATATCTTCCTGTCACCCATGCTTAAGCTAGTATTTGGTTATGTACTGATTATATACTGAAATCTACAGGGTAACTTATATGAATAGCTGGCATATCTCAGCTATGTATCTTGTGGTATCGTGTCTCAGGCTTGCAGTATTAATTGTACAGTAAATGTAGACTGAATAGTATGCAATAATTCTGACCAGGTTAGCTGGGGGAAAAATACCTTTCTGTTCATGCAGTCAATCTGCTGCTTTTGCAAAAACAGCTGGCACTGAGAAATACTTTAGGATATCATACGAGATGCAGGCAAACACAAAGGGCTCAGTCACCTGCTGGTAGACAATCTTTCTCAGTTAGAACATCACACCTAAGGATCTCACTGATAGATAGTTACTGGGGACAGAGATAGAGATGAAAACCTACAATGAAGTGGATGTGATTTAAAAAAAAAAAGAAAAAAAAAGGGCATATAAACCTGAAGGCATTAATAGCTAGACTGTCGCTTTAGGCAGACCCGAATTTGAGATGAATTAAGCTATGTGTAACACCTGATGGCAAGAAAATAACAAACCATTCCATGATTTCTTCTCTACTCTTGCTTTTCTTAGGGAGTGAATAAATGGGGAAGTAGAGTTAGTAACTCAGATTTAGCTTTCCCCTCAGTGGCCAACAGTAGTCTTTTCTCAGGGAGCCTACTGGGCTTTGGCAATTTCTTCTTATTTTTCCAGGTGAAGCCCAGAAGTCCTCAGATGCACGGTGCTCACTTAGCATGCCACCTATGGTCTGGGCAGTCTGCATGTGGACAGGCACATTTTACATAGGACTGAAGTCACCAATTAACCGTAAAACATCCATATATCCATCCGTGCCAACTGAAGTCTTAGGGCAGCATAGAATTTGGCTTAGCCCATTTAGGGAAGGCAACACAATGTGATTTGGATTCCAGTGGTGAAATTCTTACCGACATCAGCAGGGGAATGATTTGCTGTTCTCTATGACTGCAGTCAGAAATGAATCCCTGATTGGCAGCCATCAAGGAGCTGTGTTTTTACACAGAAAGGAAGTATTCTGTAAAACTGAGTTTTAATTGTTACTTGAGATATTTCCAGTGTGAATAGGCTATACAGTCATTTCAGAGAAATGCTCTTATTTCCGTTCTATTAGAGCAGTATTTTTGCTTACCTTGGGGCACAAACTTTTCTGAAATAAAGTTTCTCAAGGAAAGATCTCACCAATTAGTTCTCTGATATTAAGGAGGGGCATAAACCTATAAGATTTTAATAACTATTTAAAGGAAATGCTTTTCATTAAGGAAAAGCTGGAAGATTATTATGCTAATAGTCTGGAGGGTGCTGTTCCATGTAGAATTCCCAGAGGTATTAATGGAGGTTTTGTGCTAAGTCAGCAGTAATTTTAGGTAGTGGATTGCTACCCAGCAGGATCATAATCCTCCTGCATTTACTTAGGCAAACCTTGTCTTTGAAATGCTTTTGAAATTTCAGCAGGAGTCATGCCTGAATAATATTACGGGATCGGGCTTCAAATGTAAGGGCAACAGATTTTAAATATATTAGGACAGATCTTCTCCTAATCCTGTGATATAGAACGTGGGTTAGAGGAGGAAAGAGCTGTAGCTTGAGCTTGTTAATTTTTGTCTTACCCTCCGTGGACTGATTGCTCCACATGTTCTTCTGCTGTTTCATTCTCAGGGAGAGCTCTGTTGCTTACACCAGGCTGCTGCAAAGATGGGGCCCCTGGAAGCAGCAGGTGAAGAGAACCAGACAGATGAAATGAAGATGGAGCTGTTCACCAAGCTGTACTTGCCCAGATACACCACACCGCTCAACGAACTGGCTCTGGACCCTAAGCCAGAGCTGAAGGACAGCACAACGCTAGTTGAAGTGCAGATAATCCTCATCTTTGCTTACTGCTCCATTATCCTGCTGGGGGTGATCGGAAACTCTCTTGTGATCCACGTGATCATCAAGTTCAAAAGCATGCGCACAGTCACTAACTTCTTCATTGCCAACCTGGCTGTGGCTGACCTGCTGGTGAATACGTTGTGCCTGCCCTTCACTTTGGTTTACACGCTGCTGGGCGAATGGAAGCTGGGTCCGGTCTTGTGCCACCTGGTGCCGTATGCCCAGGCTCTTGCTGTGCATGTGTCTACTGTCACTTTGACTGTGATTGCTTTGGATCGACATCGCTGCATCGTCTACCACTTGGAAAGCAAAATCTCTAAGCGGATCAGCTTCCTGATTATAGGGGTTGCCTGGGCAGTCAGTGCCCTCCTGGCAAGTCCTCTGGCCATCTTCCGTGAGTACTCCCTGATCGAGATAATTCCTGACTTCAAGATTGTGGTCTGCTCTGAGAAGTGGCCAGGGGAGGGGCAGCTCAACTATGGCACCATCTACAGCATCTCCATGCTCCTGATCCAGTACGTGCTGCCTCTGGCAGTCATCTCCTACGCCTACACCCGTATTTGGACCAAGCTCAAGAACCATGTGAGCCCTGGGGCGGGGAATGACCAGTACCACCACCGGCGGCGGAAAACCACCAAGATGCTGGTGTGTGTGGTTGTGGTGTTTGCTGTCAGCTGGCTGCCATTTCACACTTTCCAGCTAGTCAGTGACATTGACAGTCAGGTATTAGACTTGAAAGAGTACAAACTGATCTACACAGTGTTCCATGTCATTGCCGTGTGCTCGACATTTGCTAACCCGCTTCTCTACGGCTGGATGAATAACAACTACAGGACGGCCTTCCTGACAGCATTCCAGTGTGAACAGCGGCTGGACTCCATCCATCCTGAAGTATCAGCAGCTTTCAAGGCCAGGAAGAAACTAGAAGCAAAGAGGATTCAATTCCCTGGAGACTCTTTCACACAACCTACCAATGTCTAGGATGTCTGAAGAAGAAATGAATATGTTGTGGACAAAGGGATATATCCATTTTGACACATGCATTTTTAATGCATCGTTTTATTCCTAATGGTGAAAGAAAAGTAGCAGGGAGTCAAGGGAGGTGGTATGATTTGGGGGGAGTGGATTGGCATCAAGAGTATGTAACTATACAAGTGCAAGGAAATAGAAGGGAGAGTCTTTGTTTATGGCTGTCTCTGACAGGGTAAGAGACACTCCCATCCCTCCCATCTCTTCTTGATGAGTCTAAATGACAAAGGCAGACTTTGCTGGCTTTGCTATGGGAAAGCAAATGGCTGTTTCATAGTGCAGGAGTATTGATGGTGGGAACAAGTAATTTTTATATTGGCTATGGAGAACAGGGAGAGCTGAAGTCGACCAGGAGAATGAAACCTGTGGGAGGGGAATGGGCTGTGCTGGTTAAAGCTCAGACTTTTCAGACCCCTTCTCTCCCACAGGCATCTTTTGCAAAGGTAAGAGAATTAAGAAGAGAAATATGTTACTGTTTTTTAACTTGTACTGAAGCACTTCATATCAGAGCATTTGAAATGGATTAGAGGAAAAAAAGAAAAAAAAAAAAAACAAACAACCCTACCCAAAAAACAGATTGAATGTGAAGAAAGATCAAATTTCTGCATAAAATGAAATGTGAGGTTTGATCAATCCAATGGGCTATTATGGTATTCCAAAACTATTGGCTGTGGTTATGCTGGTGAGAAAATCAGAAGCCTGTGACCTGACCAGCCATTCTCTGCAGAGCCCGTGCAGGGAGCTGCTCACAAGTGCAGTGCTTTAAAGTGGCATTTGAGGGCAGGGAATGCAGGCTCGGGTCTTCCATGAGCACTTCATAAACTGCCAATATTTTAATTTTCAGGACCTGCTTAAATGTCTAATGTGTTATTAACTCCGCAGGCTTTGAATTGTTGCTGCTTTTTTCCTGGATAATAAAACAGCAGATAATTTTGATCCTCTGGAAATGCTGCTAAATGGTAATGTGCTTTTCCTTATTGTGGTTTTATGTCACATGCTCATCTTGTCTTGGAGCTTTTTCCATCTTTAGCCTTTGTAAAAATTAAGAACATCTGAATGACTGTAACCTAATAACAGTATGCTAGGTTTATGTGATAACTTATCAGTTATTCTGCATGCTGTAGTTAATAGTTAAATTCTTTTTTTGCTCAGGTATAAAATTTTAATCTGTTTACTGTGTTGTACACAGCAATGTTCAACTCTTCTGTGTCTTTGTTTAGCCTCTTTGAACTCATTAAAGAGATGAAGAAAATATCAATCCGTGTTTATTCCAAGCTGCCCTCTTGCTTATCTAGAATAAAAATGTGTGGTACTTTCACTTGGAGTCTCTTTTCATGGCTACATTTCAGCTGCCTCATATTTACTGTACTTTTTTGGTTGTTCCTAAATTCATTATGTTCTCTCTTACAAATTAAAACCCAACAGAACTCCACTACTGAAGTGTTAACAATGTGATGAATGGTATCAGATCTGTATCAAGTGGAGAAATTCATCTTTGTGTATGCAGTATTTGTCACCATCCTTTAAATATCCATGGAATCATTTGGATTTAGATTTTCATGAACAGAGAAGGGAGGTCTAGAGAATTAGCTAGTGTTTACTCAGGCAGGAAAAAGTATCCATCATTCTTAAACAGTTTAACAAAAATAGATTAATTCTCAGCCATTTTGAGGGCATAATATTGTCCACAAGTTATTTTTGTCTGAGTATTAATAATATCCAAAACGTAAGCTCAAAACTGTTACGAGTGAGGAAGGATTACAGAAGTATGCAATTATTATGGACATCAATCACATGTATCAGTTTACAGTTGAGTCTGAGCCCTTCATCAGAAGTATTATTGCCACAAATAGCCTCCTTAAAAAGCAAATGGTTTAAAAGTTCTATTTCAACTCTTCTAAGCCTGTTACAGTGTGGTATACAGACAGTTTTGAAGTGACCATGACAGTCTGCTAAAACTACAATTGCTGGGCTAATTCTCCTTAATTTTAAGTGTGCTTTATGTCATCCTGTATGAAAGTGATTAATTACATATTATCTTTCAGTCTGTGTTATGGTATCTTGATTTTACTGCTTCCTGAGCTTTTTCTTCAGCTGTCATGTCGTACCGAAGTTGGTGCACTAATTTACTGCATTGCTTTCCTCTCTGCCATGTGGAGGTGATTCCTGGGTCAGTGCCCACTTCAGGGTCACAAACCTCTGCACGATGTCTCACTGCAGGCTGTGGATGTTCCCACAAGCACTTGAAGATGGGATGTGCCATCATCACTTGAAGAGCCATCACGTGCAGCCTGTCATGTGGCTTAGTCGCTCCTCAGGGCTTGGCTCCTGCACAGACACAGCTATGCACTTTAGTACCCCTTCATGTTGTAGGAAAATTAGATGTTTTCTCACAAAAAACAGAGGTAGCAATAGCCCTCAGAGTTGCCCCAAATCCCAGCTGTCAGAAGAATGTGGAAACAACAGGATTTGTGCCCATTTCCCCCTAACAGAAGCAGGCTCTAACCACTGGACTGAGGAGTCTGCAGGGGAGCCCTTGCTTTGCCTGAAATAGGAACCCAAATCTAGGTCTCCGTTCATCTGTTAGCGTTTTATTTATTTTTTTGTTTTTTTTTTTTTTTTTTTAAAGCATTATATTATTTTTCCCATTGAATAGACAGAAGTGTTATACAAAGCCAAAGAACACCATCAGTAACCCTCACTGAAGAATTTGCAGGCAGTTTGGGACCCAGAATGTAATGCCATCAGAGATTCAGGGCAAGAATTTGAACCAATATACCTCAGTTCTCAGGAGAGTGACCTAGACAGCACACTGCAGCCTCGCCCGAGGCAGCAACGTAGGTCTTAGAGCTGTTTTATTGTGTATAAAACAAATACCCACTGAATATAATGATTTTATGGGCAGGTGGTTATGACCTTTGTATGGCACTAAGGTTCCAGGCCAAAGATATCAGAACAGATACAGACAGAATCTAAGCTAGGCCCACCATGTCATTCATGAGTACTTCTACTATGAAAACACTGCAATCCAGGCAGGAGGAGAGCAGCACCATGCTAATCTCTGGGAGGGTCTTACTTTGTGCTCTTATTTGGGTCTGGCTTATAAAAGGGAGACCTATCCACCACATGGATCATATCAGAGTGGTCTAGCATGTTAGTTGCTTGGTGCTTAGTTCTGGGCCTGTCTGGATACATTTTGATGCCTTGCAAATTTTACTGGCAGAAATGTGTCTCCAGGCTTAGATGGCAGCAGTGTATTGGTTGAACAGCACAAAATTAGGCAAGTACAATTGCACCAGTGCTTTCTCCCAGGACTGGCTGGGCATAAGCCAGCTCAAGCCTGGAGGCAGAAGAGCTGCACTCATGCACTGTCCTGAGGCTTTGACACTTCCACTGTGGAGAAGGACCCAGCAGCTTGGGACCAGCACTGCAGACATGGTGCTCTGTAGCTTCTGGACAAGAGTTAAAAGTTGTGTTGCCTGTTCAGGGCTACAGCCACTGAACTACAAGGGGAGAAGTAACCATGAGTAAGCTTGCCAGGGTCTTAGGGGAGGCCAGTTGGGTTTTTGGTATGTGGAAACAGTGCTGAACCCTCTCACTTAGCCCCATGAATAAGTAGTTTTCACTGAGAATTGTTATCTCCATGCAGAGCAGCAGGCTATGACTGAGCAGAAAGTATATCACTGTGAAACCGAGAAACAAACAGATTTGAGAGCATAAGCAATTAAAATAGAGGGACTAAACCCAGACAACAAATGGCTTTAGTATACATATCTGTTTATATATAAATTGTATGGCAGAACGGTGCAAAAGATGTTCAGTAGGATTAAGTTTCCTGGAAATAATTGTGTGTTGCCCTACAGCTGGTATAACCATGTCTTGTATAAAATGTGTGATGGACATACATAAATAGCCAAAATATTAATAGGATAAAAAACACTAAGGGTAATAACTAAATGGAAAATATTATCTGCATTTTATCTGTCAGACCACAAAAGAAACAGTGAATTCACAGATTAGTATAATCCATTTCCTTGCTTCATAGTTTCTAAACTCCCTCAGGGATTTTTCTTATATTAATCCAGATAATGACCTTAAGGGATTAATTTTGTCTTTGGATCCTTGAGTTATTTACCTGATAGTGTCATTATAAATGCCACTTTACAATAAGGGAACTACTCTGTGCCAAATTACAGGTTCTTTGCCCTAAGAAGCTTGGAGATGCATGTAAAGCTATGCAAGGTTAGTGTTACATGCTTTTAATACCGCAGTAGAGATTCTTATTTATGCAATCAGTAGTGATTTTCATCTCTCTTAATTTAAAAAACCCACTGAATAGGAAGTTATTTTAAAAGAAAATACAAGGGTAGTGAGGAAATCTGAAATTGCTATAAAACTGGAGAAGTAAGAAAGTCAAAGATTGAAGGATTTCAATAAGCAAGAAAGAGAGTACAAGAAAGAGGCTAGTGAGGGTGTAACTGATTTATAGACTTTTCTTCTCTTTGAACAGTGAGAGAAACATGTTAAAATGAAACCAGGGCAAACGAAGACACAGATCAATTGTGTACACAAAGGACAGTGTTGCCTGGGGAAACTGAGGAACTTTGAGGAGAAATTTCCTGTGATCATTTGAGCCTTAAATTCACATGATGTTCTCAAGCAAGCAAAACTATGCTGATATATTATGTCACCTAACTGCAATATAGGTAAACAGCTCTGCACTGATAATGTATCAGAAGTAATGGATGTGTTATTAATTCTAGTCAGTACATGGGATGAATAATGCATACATACTCCTCATAAGCTCATTTCAGATGGGATATATGAAAAAAAGAAAAATTGGTGCTTTTGTTAAAATCTTTGTCCTCTCAGACTTCACTGAGCTCCTCTGAAAGGAAGGGAGCCTCAAGCTATAAAACTTCAAGACTATGGAATTACATATCTGATGGTGGAGGTGCAATATAGCTTGAAAAAAAAAAATTATTTTTCTTTTTTTTTTTTTGCTGATACTGCATAAGAGAAATAAGCTGTGCCTCACCTTGGATGTGGAGCTGAATTTGTACAACTGGGGTTTATATGAAACAGACTTTTATTTGTATACTCTCATAATCTACTAAACCTGCTATACAGAATATTTTCAAGAGTAGAAACTATGCATACACATCCATGGGGCAAAAACTATTTCTATCCCTTCAAGGTTGCACAGAAAAACAGAAGGCTAGGGCAATTCTCCTGTTTGCTGGTATTCTCCAAAATTAGGTCTGTTTGTACCAAATTGTATTTTAAAGTTTGATGGCAGCACTGTGACTTTTTAATTTATTAGTGCATGGAAACTGCATACTAGTGCAGGGAGAGCGAAGGTGGCTGCAGGTCACTTAGTCTGGGCTGATGATGCTGTAGCTGTGGCAGAGTTCCCCTCAGGCTGGCTCATCCTGTGATTAAGGCTTAATATGGTACTTGCCACTGACGTGCCCTGAGGCACCAAAACCTGATGTCCACTTCAGAGTAGTAAGAGAAGCGAGTGCTGGTAGACTTTGCCCCTTCAGCACTGCAGTTCCTCCCTGTGCCTCCAGCAGTCATGCTACTTGTACCAAAACGAAACTGGCAGGGAGTCCCGTGGGGGGAAGAATATATTACAGGTAAGAAGTGATAATGTTCTTGTACCAACAAAAAACACCAGCTGACAGGTGGTTATGCCAAAATATAAATACTTTCAGATAGAGCTGGATGCAGGTGTGGTGGGACAGAGTGTGCAGCAGCACAGCCTCTCCTCTGTCACCACAGCACGAAGCAGATAGTGCTTTAGGCACTGCTGGTTGTAGAGAGCAGAATAAACTCCCTTCCCAAGAAGAGCTCCCTTGATTTAAAATGCAGTAATCCACAGTCCAATTTCTCTCACAGAGTAGGAACTCCTTGCCAGGAACAGATTATGTAATCTGCTCTCACAGTCACTTGGATATCTTCATTTCCTTGCTTTTCTGTAAAAATCCCATGATATGAAAAACGTACATAAAATAACAAACACTTTGCAACCTAATCATCTTTATCTCAAACAGATGAGCTAATGATTTCCTTACACTTTATGTGGGTTCATTTGAAACTGTGAAGGACTGGGGAAAAATGGAGGAGGATTTACTGAGCATGGACATCTACCTATGTTGTGCAGAACCACACCAGCGATTCTTGTGTCTGCATGTATACTTGGGATTTAAAACAATATAACCACTGGCTGACAGCTTTGAAATTAGACCATAAAATAGGGCTGTAAAAATAAAGTTTTGTGAATACCACACTTCAAGAAAACTATATCATTACTTACAAGAAGCAAGCACACAAACAAATAATAACATTTCATACCTAAGATTGTAGAGATGCTTTATAATGAAAGCTGGAGAATGCAGATTAAAGCATGCATTTGGCTTTGTCAATTTACTTATGACATTTTTTTTCAGACAAGCTCAGCAAAAAGCATAACTCCACTAGGTCACTTTACTAAACCCAGCAGTCTTTTCCTATAGGAAATGCTTACTAGCCTCACTAAATATGCTCTTCATGGAGACAAGTACGTCTGATCAAACTTACAGTTTAATTATTGGAATACTACTGTGGGAAACAATGGAGACCCTTTAAGAAATGACTTCATCAATACTGATTTTAACTGTGTGGACTGTATTACACCTCGAAGCTTCTCAACATTTTCGTCCAGAGATATTGAGACGCTTAGCAAAAGAGAAAGAACATTACTATCCCTCTACCAGAGATGGGAAAACCAGGGCACAGGCAAGTAAAAGGATTTGTGAGTGTCATGTGGTCCATGCTCGCTGCCTGTGGCAGTGCCTGTGTGTGGGTGCAGCTCTCTGTGCCAGATGGCTGAAGCTGAAGGCTTCCACACTATCTGTAGAAACAGGCTGGGAGTCCCTTCAATTACAATTATTTTGCTAAATAAAACACGAATAGAAAATGAAGCTGAGCAGCATGCTGCTGATAGTCCACACCACCGAATTAGCATGCTCCTTGGCACTGTTTTGGGCACTGCCAACTAGCACTCTCCCAGGCAGAGCTTATGCACACACGCAACAGGCTGTTTCAAGCAGATTGCATGACCAAGGCTGATACGGTTCTCTCTGTCTTCCATCACTGTCCTACCATGGACCTCAACTGGACCTCAACCGTACCCTCAGTGTCACCTCTCAGGACGCACAGCACTCACTCATGGGTTCATGCTGGGGAACCCTTTCCCTGGTAGGCTGCAATACTCTTGACTCCGAAGTCTGAAGATATGTCTGAGGGATAGAGGGACACCACACAAGTTGCAGAGGAGACCTGAGGATAAATGTCATAAAATTTGTAGCAGAGCTACTGTTATCTGACCACAGAGCCAAAAGAACAGTGCACTGCACAGATTTATTGAGCTATATCCTCTGTGTTTCAGTTTCCTTGTGTGGGTAAGGAAAGCCTCCAACCTTTTACAAAGGCCAACTCAATGTGTAGGCAGCAAGGATTTCCATGAATAATATGCTCAAACCCCAACTTAACTTAGTATTACGGTTGTGGTTGCTGTGAAAAAATAGTAGAGGTAATACTACTATGGTGTAGCTCTCTGAAAGCAAAAATATGAACTCTAAATTTCTGTCCTGCTGTCTATATGGCCAGTGAATATTATTGTTCTTGTTATTTGCTTTGCACAGATATTGTAACAGGTATAAACTGTCCATACATGTATGTGTGTATGTGTATATGCGTATGGTCTGTATCCACATCACATCAACATCTGAATCTATATCAATATAAAAGTGAGGCATCAGTCTCAAAAAGCTTAAAGCCTATGCACTGTGTAAGCTTAGAGATAATGGTAATGTGCATGGTTACTTGCAGAAGAGCGACAGAGCATCACAGAGTTATGGAACTTGTACTAGTCAGTATTATATTCAGGTGTCAAGAACTCCAGCTGGGTAACATTATTTCCTGTTTCTGCAGGTGACTGGTGACACTTCGGCAATAGGGATGCTCAAGTTTAGGGTCTCTAGTGTCGAGATCCTGCATGAGTCCTCTTAAACCAGAGGAATAACTGCAAGGACTAGAAAGCAAAACTGGAAATGAGGAAAGGGTTACACTGTAACAAAGGCAGCCTCCCTGTGTATGGCAAGTTGGCTTCCTGTGAAGCTGAAAATCCATGGTTATCTCAGTTAACTGGAACAGAAGGTAGAAAAATAAGAGAACTCATTGCATTCAGGATCCTCATTTTTATTTGCTTGCTTTCTTTTAATGGGGAAGCAAAAGGGCTGCTATCCAACTCTATGTATAATTGATTACCAGGACATAAATTGAAATGAAAGTAATGCCCTCCATAATTGCTATTCAAAAGCCAAAGCTTGAAATACACCCTAGAAGGATGCTTGCAGGTTTATCAATCCCATTCTTCATCCCTTCCCTTTTAGTACTTGTGCTTATGCTATGAATGCTGATTTTAAACATCAGAAGAAGCTGCCTTTCTGACTCTTAAGTTAGTTAGAAATTTCAGTGGTATATCAACTTATTCTAGATAAACTATCTAGTGTCTCTCACAGTCTCATCTATCTTAGACTATAAGAACATACAGTAACATTCTCCAGCCTTACTTCATGTTTATTATTTAGCTATTCCTGACAAATTCTTAGAACACTTAATAATCTGATATGCATGTGTTGCATATGTATGTTACAGCTCATTTCTGACTTCTCTGATTTTCCTATAGTAGAATATAGCTGTTCCAATCCATTAAAAAGAAATAAAAGCCAATCATTAATTTTTATTGCTTAGTTTCCTGCTTCTCTGAGACATAACTCAGGTGATGCCAGAAATGTTCTCTCTCTCTCTCTCTGTATGTAAGACTATATATATGGGATGTACTGTGGTAGCTTAGGTCTATGTATAGCTTGGTACTACAAAGGAGTCTTTGGCTGCATAATGCTTAAATCTTGAGTTCTGTGTAAACCCCCTACATCAACGACCTCAATAATTACTTTGAATCACTATGCAAACCTCAGTAATTCAGCACCACTAAAGCAGCAGAAAGAGCTTCAGGGATGCTTAGCGGGACAGGAGGGCAGGCTGAGGCAGTCTGCAGCACTCATGACTCCTGACAGTTGCATAAGTTGAAAAATACTGAACTTTAACTCAAGAAAGTGTTATGTTTACCTATTTTATCCTGTTACACAGAAAGTCGCTTGCTCCTTCAGGTGCAGACGGGTAGTCATTGTGTGGGCCCTGCTGCTGAAAGGGTAGGTTCCTGGGGAACAAAGTACACAGGCCATTGCATGTGATGCTGGCATAAGTGCAGAGTCCTGCACCTGGGGAGGGGTAATAAAATGCACCAGTGCAGATTAGGAGGAGATCTGCTAGAGAGCAGCTCTGTGGAGAGGGACCTTGGAGTCCTGGTGGACAACAAGTTGTCCATGGGACAGCAGTGTGCCCTTGTGGCCAGGAAGGCCAATGGTGTCCTGGGGTGCACTAAGAAAAGTGTATGCAGCAGAACAAGGGAGGTCCTGCTGCCCCTCTGCTCTGCACTGGTGAGACCTCACCTGGAGTGTTGTGTCCACTTATGGGCTACCCATTTCAAGAGGGACATAGATCTACTGGAGAGAGTCCAGCGAAGGGCTACGAGGATGACTGGGGAACTGGAACACCTGCCACATGAGGAGAGGCTGAGATACCTGGGGCTTTTTAGTCTGGAGAAGAGAAGACTTAGTGTCGTTACCGCTATGTACTCGCCTCTCCCCCCGTGAGAGAGAGAGAGAGACACACTTTTTAAAGAAAAATGAAGTATATTGTTCAACAAGGAACAGAAAACGAAAAAGGGAGGTAAGGAAAATAATATATATATAGATCAGGGGAATAATACAAAAGATAAAATATACAAAACCCTCAGAAATGGTTGCAGGGTCCTACGGAGTGAAAGGACAACCTCCCTCTCCGAGCTCCAAGGCAGGAGTGAAATTAGAACCCACTCCCTGCCTCTTATCAGAGTGTGTGTGGGAAGGGGAGGGAATACAATGGTTTCACCCCCACCCGGGGTCCTCCCAGTTGCTGGAAGGTCACGACCCCATTCCAAGCCTCAAACCACAACAGGTATCATCACAAGCTGGAGCACGAAAGTTCCACCTCAACATGAGGAAGAACTTCTTTCCTGTAAGGGTCACAGAGCACTGGAACAGGCTCCCCAGGCAGGTTGTGGAGTCTCCTTCCTTGGAGACTTTTAAGACCCATCTGGATGCATTCCTGTGTGACCTGTCCTAGACTAGATGGTCCTGCTCTGGCAGGGGGGTTGGACTCGGTGATCTCTGGAGGTCCCTTCCAACCCCTAACATTCTGTGATTCTGTGATCTCCCCAGCCAGTTTGCTACAGAAGAGATTTTCCCCTTGGGATCGATGAGTGACAGTCCTTCAGGGCTATTTTACAGCCTTATGTCTTTGCAAATCCAAAACAACTGACATTTAAAGAGCAGGAAAAAGCCAACACTGCAAACAGAACTACAACTCTATCACAGCAGGGCTTCCTGTTTAAAGCAAATGAAATGCTGCCTTGCCAAAGAAAAACAGGTAAAATGGGGAAGGTCAGAGCACTGATGCCTTTTTAGGGGGGGTTATGTTGATAATTTCAGGTTAGAAACTATGTTAATGTCTTTCTACTGAAGTTCCAGCTATCCAGTATCACAGTTGCTGAGGTGAAAAGCAGATTAAAGAGTTGAGTTAATAGGACTGCTTTTTTCAATGTACACTGAACTGTATTTCTGATCTTTGTACCAAAGTGGGTGTGTGATTCTTGGTTTTGGTATCCATACCTGAACTCCAGCAAGCTGATGTGCTTACTGCTGAACTATGATGGATGGCTACAAGCTTCTCTTACCAAAGAGAGCTAAGGGAAAGCAAATTTCAGTGAAATCTGATTTTTAATTTAGGCTTCCAAATCCCTTTTATTCTTTTGAAAATCTCTCCACAAGCAATTTCATACCTTTACATATACATGCATTTACCTCACGTAGCCTGCTCTCTTTCAGTTGTATGGAAGGATCAGAAGCATATGACCAAAATTTTATAGGTCCTATTCCATCACTCTGAAGGTGGCTAAGTAGTGGGCCTTCATTTTACCTGGCTACTTTGCAGCCCTAAGTAAGCATACTCTCTCTCAGGCACAGGCTACAGCACTCTCAGGATGGAAAGCTTGCAGATGCTTGATGGTCCTTGGTAAAGTTCTGTTTCATCCATGAAAATGCAACAAGTCTGAATGACCAGGCTTTCAAGAGCCCATCAGGTCTCATGTCTAGCAAAGTCAAACATGCGGTTTGTGTAGTTTGCCACACTTCTTCCCTTACTTTAGAGCTTACACATTAGGATGTCAATGAAGAGTGACTTTTAGAAGTGTTATTTTGGGAAAAATGGCATCATTATCTCCACTGGCATTTTAGAATTTGTTTCTTTGGCTATAGTACCTGTTAATAAACTCACCACAATAAGCCTCCTAAAAAGCATGACAGGTGGGAAAGTCCTTCATGTGGCCAAGCTTTTAGCTCTGCCTCATTTCCTAAGGCACTTCACTGATTACTCCTTGATACTTCCCTCTCGACTGTCAATAAATCAGGCTTTAATGTTCAGAAATTATTTGGGTGGCTTGAGTCTGTAGTGAAGACAGCTTTCATTCTTCCTCTCACCTACTGCCTTAGAAGGATGCTGCTGGATCTCAGTTACAAACAATCCTGCTCGATAACATGGATACAAAACAGGGAAGCAGTTTTTTCAAAACACCATGAAATTGCTTTTGCAATTAAAACAAAAGCCCAAACAAGCCCAGGACAAACAACATTTGAGATAGGGGTGTATGAATTAATTTTGATGTCTGGAAGTCATATACAGCCACATTCAGAGTCTGATCCTCTCGGAGGCTGTTGAGAACCTTTGTCTGCTGCAGATTTTAGCTTCTCACTAGACACCTTTCATGAGGAAACAGCTAAAAGCCAGCCCTGAAGACAAACAGCCAAGTTTCATCATCCAACATTAAAGGACAAAACCTACACAGGGAAAATTGGCTATTAGAGTTCACCAATTCACTGGATTTTCATTTTCTATTAACACACACAGATTAATTGATTTTTATAACAGCTTATTTCAAAACTATGGTCTTGGGTAGTGTTCCTAGTATATTTTTATAATGGGACTGCAGGACTGGTGAAAGGGAGAGGTAGGCTATTAAGGCACAGATGTGTTCCTATTGCTTATAATCTTGGAAACACTTAATGTAGAACCTGCTAGATCTGAACACTGTGGCACCTAGCAACTCAGGAGTACTTCAGTCCTAATGTACTTTAGAAGGTCTTTTATTAAGATGAACAGCATGCCACCTGAGGTCATGACTGGTTTGTAAACCCATGCTGAAGAGCTCTGCTGAACTCTGTAAAATTATACTAGACCAAAATATTCTTTTGCATGGTCAGAACTAAAGACAAGCCTGATACCATAGAATGTTTGGGATTGAAAGGGACCTTAAACATCACCTACTCAATCCCCCAGCAGTGACCAGGGACATCTTCAACTAGAGCAGGTTGCTCAGGGCCTCATCTTATTGTCTTATTTTATGCTCATTTTTTGTGCTATATTTAATACAAAATTATTAGTTGACTAAGACTAGAACTTGGCTTTTATTTATTTATTTATTTATTCTGAAAAATGCTTAATTTGAATTATAGAATGTCTGGGCTGGAAGGGACCTCCAAAGGTCATCTAGTCCAACCCACCCGCCATAAGCAGGGAGATCACCAACTAGATCAAGCTACTCAGAGCTTCTTCAATGTCTCAATTTGGATGGGATGTTATAAGAAAAAGGAGAGAAAGTAGTCAGACACTGGCAAATACACCTGAAAAAGGTGGAGTGAATAATTGGGAAAGAAGGGAAAGCATTTCTCACGCAGAAATTTATATTATACACTTTTGTTGGCACAAAATGTAACTGAACACTCCCATTAAGCATTTTCTGAAGAAGAGCATAAACAAACAAAACAGTAGGTACTGTAAGCTGCTGACCAGATTCTCAGCTTCCATAAATCAGATCAGTGTAGCTCCACTGCATGCAGTACCACTAAGCCCATTTATATCACATTCTGGTACTAGTCTGAAGAATTCTTCCTTATACAGGCTCAATTTCGGGAAGAGGAAATAAATTCAGATTCAGTAACTCAGTGGACAGTCCAAATGGAGCCCAAAGACTCAGCAGCAGCCAGTTGCCTTGGCCAGTTTCAGCAACCCAGCTGATGGCTGGCAGTTGCTCCTTCATCTGTTCTTGTTCCCATAGAAACAGAGACAAAATAGTCAAACTTCGATAAAGCTTTTTTTCCCCTTTCTCTCTCTCTTTTTTTTTTTTTTCTTTTTCTGAGAGAAAGAACAACAGCAAGGATGTTCATCAGTGCTGCTTGTTTTGTGTGACCTGGGGCTCTTTTCACTGCAACTGGAAGAAAACAAGGAGCCAGTTACAGAACCATAAGATCCTATGAAAACTGCAAGAGGTACAGGCTCAAGTGGGATAGAGATACTGAGATATTTCCTCAGTAAAGCATAAAGACAATGAGTCAACAATAGTAAAGGATCAGTAGGAGTTTACCAGATGAAAAAATAAACAAAAAGCATGAAAAAAACACCTTTAGGTGTGAGTTCCTTTCTTTGTAATTTAATGGTGTTCAATTGCCCCAGAGTATATTGTTTGGGTTTTTTTCATTACATCACATGCAGACATGATCAAAACATTTGCTGAAATCAAATTCTTCCTTTTGTTATAAACATTTTCTGAAAAGCTACAGCCTTGTTGTTTTGAGAGTGCTTGTGCCCACACATCTTTTCAGCAGTATGTTGTTCTTACTTATTCCTGATGACATTATTCTGTTTCTGTAGCAGTGCAGAGGAGCACCAGTTGGCCCAACAAGTATGTTTTATGTCAGATATTCCTGTAAAAAGAGGACAATTTTACTTGGCATTTAAAAGTGCCAAAAATGAGGAAGCATCTTTCCTAGGACGGGGTCCCTCCTGACTCAAAACTGGTGGATTTTATCACTACAGTCATTGATCTTCCAGACAAATGTATCACATATGAATGACAGTACTCCATCTTGATTTAGACTAATGGTGCAGGTAATATTTCAATACTGTGTGCATTTTCTGGCTAGCTTCTTCCTTCCTCCTGCAAAACGTTCATCATCTTCAAAGGATAACACTTGTTGGTTCTCTTATTGAGACATTACACTACCAGCTAGGCATCGATTTAAGGCAAATCTCCAGATAGAGTTACTAAAAAGCTGGGAAGGCATCCATCCCAAAAATGCCTGTAAAAGAAGAGCACAATTCTAGCAACTATCTTCTCTATTGTGACAATTTCACAACATTTTTTTCATGGTGTTTGGTAATAATTTAGAATATTATAAATGAAGATACTAATTCTTGTGGTCGTCAAACCTCAGCAGCCTTGAGGTACTTCTAGTGCAGCAGATGACTGAGCAAGCAGAGCTGGTGTTTGACAAGAATAAGAAAATGGCTAAGGAAAACCAAAACCCCAAACCTCTTGTCTGTTCTCATGGAAAACATCTATTTCAAGTAACATTTTCACATTGTAATGCAACTAGGAGAGATTTCTTGGTGTTTTTCATTAATAATGAACATTTTAGGATTTTGCTTTAAGAGTAACTGCTAACAAGAGCACTTACATTCTTTTCATTATTTTCTTCCTTGCAGTGGGAAGAAGTAATTTTACATGTTGTAAGAAGACAAATAGTGGTGAATCCTACCTCTTCTTAAAATCTGGTTGACAAAAATCTCCAATTTTATTTAACAGCTAAGAGAATAAAAATTTAGATTTCTTTATTTATAGGAGGTAGATGAACTTAGATTCTCTGCTTTAGTATTGTCTATTCCTTCATGCCCCATATACCAATTTATTCAGTTTCCCTTATAGTTGACTCAAACTTGAACATGGACTCAGTGTTACTTATTTGTATGCCTTTATATGCATAAATGTTACTTATTTATATGCATATGAGACTCAAGTAGGATAACAAGGCAAATTCTTACTTCATCAATTTTCTTGCCTGTATCAGAGATTCCACCTTGTCTATTGAAGAATGCCACATTTGACATGGTTCAGCAACTGGTGCCCATCTTCTGTTATCCCCAGTCTTCCACATACTGATTTACTACCCCAATATACACTAAACAGAGGGTGTAGAGTTATATCTTTTGCATTTGTGCTAGCCACTCTAGAAAATATGAGAAAGAAATTGTTTGGTGGTAAATGAATTAGTCTGCCCTTTCTCGTGGCACCCAGAAACTGTATTTAGTCTGTAGCTTATCATTATAGTACTATAAAATAGCATTATAATAACTTCATGATATCATATTTTGAACTACATTTCCTTAGCTCCTCTCCCTGTCATATTTGCCTTGTTCCTAATTCACTGCTAATTATCTAAAGATCTATTAGGGTATCACATAGTCAACAATACAGCTCCTCCAACATATGAATGTTTTACAGACAGACATACAAACTATGAACAGTTTGCATAAACTTCAGCAAATCCTGTTTAAACCACAAACTCAACTATCTCCACCAATAAATGATGATTTGGGTGAAAATAAAGCAACTACTAGAAAATGTTTAGTTATTATCCAAGGATACAGGTTGGGTTTTTCTAGTTTCACATGAAATTACACATGTGTTGGGCTGGCATCAACAGATGGCTGAAAACTCTTCTGCACCCCCAGGCTCAGGAAGAGAAGTGGCAGTACAACACATGCCAGCCAGCCTCATGCTATGTACAACCATTTATATGCCATTTCTCATAATCCAGGTTTCTCTGGCTCCTTCCGCAGGATGTTGGGGTTTTTTTTGGGTTTTTTTTTGTGTAGAAGTTAATGCTTAGGATGTGTGCACATCTGCTCAAACCTGGGACATCTACATCTAAGAGCAGGATGGCAAGTTTGAAGTAGGTGGTTGAAGCAGGATGAAGTTTATTCACTTGGATCTCTGGTCTTCTGAATTATGGATGTCTGATCATTCTGAACTATGACCTTTTTTCCACAAGGCGAAAAGCTTGTCTTTAAAGTTGATGCCTGTTCTAAGTCAATGGTGTTTGTTTAAAAATATTTTGGACTATTGCACTGCATTAACGTGACTATTCCAGCATTTGAGGTATGCAGATAAATCCACATAACCTCTTACTACAGCTTACAGAAGATACCTAAATATGGTTGTTAACTGCACAGCCAGAGCTGACTCAAGGTTTCTCTGTAATGCAGCTTTTAGGGGTGAAGTGGTAAAATTCCCTTTTGCCTGGCTCTTGCAGGTGCTATCCTTCTCCAAGGAAGCACTGGGAAAGTCCTGTGGGACAGGATGGAAAACAATGCTGTGCCTCAACACCCTGCACTCCCCTGCCTGGTGCCAAGGCAGTGCTCTGGGAAGGGGAGCAGCAGGCACTCCTGGCCAGAGCAGGAGTGAGGGTGCCAAACTCCCTGGCTTCTGATGAGCACAGAAGCCCTGCATCCACCTGTCACTTCTGAAGTCACCATATGAGGTACACCAGGGAGTTTGTTGTGCAGTGGCAGCAGGAAGGCAATACAGATTATTGTCCCCTCTTCCTCAGTGCTGGGGCTGTATACTATGGCATGGGTCCTTTCAGTATTTCAAATCTTTTTTTGGAGTTTATTCACCTTCCAGATGCCCCAAAGATGTTAGCTAGCCAGCTCATTAATACACTGCTACACTATGGCTAGATCTAGAAGCTGTCATTTGGGCAATAAGCCTACTGCACTGCATGAGACCAGCAGCGTAAGCAACAGCTGCCTAGCTCAGCCCTAATTCACACCACATTATGAAACTTGAAGGCATGAGATGATTAACATAGTTTCTAAAATCTAAAGAAAATTTAGCCATGGCTAATTTCCCCAGGCATTCTAGAAACACCTTTTTCTTGCTTCAGACATATATAGGTCAGTCAAGTGTTATCAGAAACTAGTATTTAATGAGAAAGCTAATGCGTTCTCTGCTTTAGTCATCAGTTTTTCTAAAGCTGACTATTTTCAGAAATCCATTTTTTTTTCCAGATAAATATACAAACAAGGAGCACAAGGTACAATATGAGTAATCTCTGTCCTCATAGTTGATCAGGAGCCTCCATCACTCCTCTATGTAGCACTCGTTCCCCATGTACTAATTATTTAAATACTGATTGACACTTTACAATTCATCATGATTGAAGAGCAGAGCATAGATAAGCTGTTCCAAAAGCACACTGAAAGCATTTTCACTTTGTATGCCAGGCCCTCCAATCCTACTTTGATAATGTATATTGAACCAGATTAGGAAAATGGTCTGAGACCTTCCAGTCTCACACATATTCTGAGCCAGAGAGGACCAGAGCGTGACAGCTGCATGAGAGGAGAGAAATGCCTTTTCCTCCACACTCACTAAAGTGCACTGACACCTTAATCAGTACGAAGATTGCCTGGCTTGGTGTTACAGATATTGTTCCTGGTTCTAAACTCCTTTGCCTAGTGTCTGGAAGATCTGTTACCTGTGATAAAGATCCCAGTGCTGTTAGCTTGGAAGTTGCACAGGGCTCCCTCCCTCTATCCCTGCAGTCCTGCATGTAAGGAGGAAAAAAAACCAAACCCAAACCAGCCACCTTCTGCAGCTGCTGCATCCAATGGCACAAGAGGAAAAGTCCATTCAAATCACACAGTAGGCAGTAGGGTTGCCCATGGACTTTTCTTACTCAGCATTTTCTAACACTCCAAGTGACCAGTCAGTGATAACAACCAAAGACAATGAATCAAACACTTTTTTAAATGACACATTAGAGAGTACTGTTACATCATATGATGATGGTCTCTGCTAATCTGCTTTATTATCTAACTGTTCAATATGTACATATGCTTCATCCAATGTGAGGGGGGACTTTTCCTTCATTTATTCATGTTTTGTGGACTAAATAAATAAATATCTGACTACAGATAAGGAAAGAAAAATTAGGACACTGAGAAAGTTAGATAATGAAAAAAATCAGAGTTAGAATGAATCCCAAGTGACTTCCACTTGAAGCTCTTTATTCACTGTGTTGAAACAGTCTAATGTCCTCATAAGACACTACAGATTTGGTACACAATTCTGCTCTAGAATGATACCAGCAACATGCTATACTTACAATGAGCTATGAAGCACTATAAAAGACAAATTAGATACATTCTCTTCACAGCTTGACAAAAGCTAAAACATAATAGGATGTCCTGACAAAATAAAATAACAAAAAAAAAAATGTATGCAGCTTATGGGAAAAAGACTTTGCTAGTAAGGTAAATGTTTCTGTTTATTACCTGCCACATACTGATACTATTTCTCCAAAGCAGTAAACAACATGCTTCTGTTCAGAGAAACACTCACTTAAATGATGCAGGTTTAGAAACAAATATGATTAGTTTACATTTATTTGTAATACAAAATTTTCTGCAAGATGACTAATTTAACATGTGATACCATGCAGTTTCAAAGTGCTGTCCTAGGAGCTACTAAAGTTTCCCAGGGAGTTATTGAAGACATCCACTATTAACAGAGATAAAACATTCTTCAATCTTAGGTCATAAAACCAAAATATAATACCAAGAAAAGAATGAACAAAATATCAAAGTTATCAATGTTATAACTGAAATTGAATTAAAGGCATATAGCCTCTAGGAAGAAGCAATTAAAAGTGGCAAATAGTAAATGGATGGAAATGTGAATTCTGTGCCCAAAACTCTAGTTGCAGAAAAAGGGCACACACAGTCTGTGACGGGCACACACATGTGGGAGCATGCTGCAGTATCTGGTTCCATAGACATCAGAGGAAATAACAATGCAAATAACCAGCCTGGCAGTGCCAGGGCTGTGGCTGAGCAGAAAGTGGCACGGGCCACAGAAAACTTCTGAGGAAATTTGAAAAAAAAAATTCTTTACAAAGACTTACGAATGCTTTTCAAGTCTTCAAAAGCAAATGGCAAAACTTTCTAAACCACCTGAAATTCATTATTTAAAAAATAATAATAAGCTTTCTGTGGTATTTTGTTTTTTCCTTGTTCCAGTGAAACATAATGGTAGTCTCCTAACCTTATTTAAGCATAACTTAAACTGGTGGAAAAACACGTCTACCAGAATGTGAAATAACTGGGGGGGGAAAAAAAAAATCATTTTGCTTTGAAAATCCATGGGAAGACTTCATTTTCCTCTGAGAATAAAATAAGAGTAAAGCAAATGGATGAGAAGAGCTGGCTACAGTAGAAACACATTTTTTCAACATATATAGTACTAGGTCTTTTATAAGCTTTATAAGGGAAAACCCAAAAGTAAAAGTATGGAAAGGGTTACTCTGCCTATCAAGCCCGGAGGAAGATGAAATGTGAAAACAAATAAAGGTCTTAAAGATTACAGTATTATCAGCATTAAGAATGTGTATTAAAAAGATTAGTATAATTGATGATGTTTTCATATTATGTGCGTTTGAAGTGTTGGGAACTGCAAGAGGCTGGAAATGGTAAACCAACATTGTCAAAAGAAAAAGCATTCTCTTCCTGCCTATATTTACTCGCCAAATATCTTACTTTATGACATTTTCAATGAAAAATGAGATTTTGATTAAAGCAATTTCTATAAGCTCTGCCTGTTTTCCACTAAAAAAAAAAATAAATTTTCACAGAAAAACAGTCTAAGGCTTTTATTATTTAAAAATAAAATTGTAAATACACTTCAGAAAAGGAGCCATTTCTGATGCAAATACCTTTGGGTACCTTGGAAAGAGGTCTGGAATAAATTCATGGTAAAAGAGCAAAGACAGGAATTGAGAGAAGTGAATGAGCTTTGGAAAGGACGGATGTGAAAACAAAGACAAATGAGTGTTTTTTAAAAAAAAATTATGCCAGGCTGATTCAGACAGTATTGTGAGGCTTGTGAGTCATAGAAAGCAAGAAAATAATAGGACCAAACAGAACTGTCTTGGGAGATGGATAGAGCTCATAGTCTCCACCAGCTTTCCCCAGATGAAGGCCCTCAGGACTTTGGGTGGCTAGCTGAGGAGGAGTTGTCCACCAGTGAAGGACAAGCTGAGGAGCCTCATGGTCCTGTAAAGCTGTTGTAAAACAGAACAGGCAATCAATGCCTGGAATTGCATGCACATGAGCTTCCAATTTCTTTACATCTGTTTGCGATAATGAACAAGTAGTTAGCGCTCACCGGTCAGCCATTCAAACTGCAAAGACAGTGCTGAGAGAAAGGGACTTGCAGTTAAATTACTTGAACAGGCTAAACACAGAAAGAACACTTTAAATTAGCTGTGCTCAAATGCCAGCTCACTTCAAAAATTAGAATTAATTTGATCTATCACTGTCTTGCACATTTGTCAGCAGCAGAAAATCACTAATTGGTAAAGCAACAAAGCTGTCTGTCTGCTCTGGACTGGGACAGCAGAGCTATCAGATTTCAGGAAAGTTTTGACTTCTTAAGAAGAGAAAGTAGGGAAAAAAGGAAATTAACTTTAAAAGGAAAAACCTTCTACCACAATGGTGAGAAAGAGAATCCAAACAGCATATGTTATTGACAGGAAGAAAAAATGTAAACAATATTATTAATAATGATAGTAATCACTTACATCAAATAGTAAAATGCATTCTTATTAGTGAATATTGAATTATTAGTGCGAATGCAGACATGGTATTACTAATTATTAATAGTGAATTATTATTCATTACTACATTCATGTTTATTTATTTTGGGCCCAATCTTGTATTTTCATCAAGAACATCTCCCAGTAAAGGCACAGGCCACAGTGAGAACAGCCCATAGTGTTTGGCTCCAGTGTGGACTGCAGGACGAGTGGATTATTCGTATCCTGGGTAAGACTGATGGCACCCATCTGAAGAGAAACCAAAAATACAGCACCATGGGAGTACTGTTGTTTCTTCCTTCTGTTGCTGTCTGGGATGTGAGCTCTCCTAAGAAGTCAGGCCATGTAAAAGACTCCCGTGTCAGCCCCGGGTAAGTTCTTGTCTGGTTTCCAGCTGTGAGCCCAACAAGGAGTCTTTGAAAGCTCTTTTCCATTTTCTAATGAAGGGGACTTACACAGAAAATGAGGCTGATGTGTGTCAGGTTGTCAGCAGGCTGCCTGGGGAGAGACATGCTGCTAGCAGTCAGTCAGCTGGCCAGTCAGTCTGGACACACACAAGAAATTATTTCTTTCCTTTATTTATCTGAAGCTAGCTTGTTGCACAGCCCTGAGTCGCTTAGTGGACAAAAGGTATGGAAGCTTCTCTTCCCTAGTGTCTAGGCAGGTAAATAGGAAATAAAAGTGTCTACTGGCCTGGATCCCCTTGATTTTTTTGGCCAGGGTGTGCAGTGATGCTGAGAGGAAGTGAACTGATGCCAAATCCATGTTAAATGGCACAGAAGTCTAACCTCAGGTATATTATGGTTAGACTTGATGATCTTAAGGGTCTTTTCCAACCTAGATTATTCTATGACTCTATATACCAGCCTTGGGATAGCAGCAATACCCTTCCCTTGTCTTTATGAAGCATTTTTCTAACACCCCACTCACTCCCCCTCAAGAAGCAAAGGGAAGAAGTCACTGCAACTGAAATCAGAGATGTTAGACTGAGAGGAGCAGGGTCCAACTGACGTGTGAAAAGTGCAACCAGCATAGACTGATCCAGCCCTAGGTTTTGCACAAAAACAACATATTGAATTTATTCTCTTCTCCTTCCCCTCTCTTCTGCTGTACACATTTAGGAGTCAGAGAAAGTAATCAGTGAAGGAACAGTGCCTCCAATTACAGCTTGTTTCCTGACTTGTTCCAGGATAATATTCACACTGAGACAAATGGCAAAGCTGTAGCTTACCCCCAGTCTTTAAAGAATCTGTCTTTTCTGACGTTTAGACTAAATTTAAACTGCAGTTCAGGGGATGTTGGTGCTGGTAGTTGATTGTCTGTCTTTCAAGTCTGTGGTGTGATTTTTAACCACTGTGTTGCATTATTACTAGTTTGCACCTTGTGGCATGGGGTTCATTTTACATGATCCACAGTATGCAGGGAGAGAAGAATAAGACAGGTATAGCACAAAGCAAAGCCAAACCCCCTCTCTTCATTAGACTATAAGCAGGTACATCAAGAAAAGAAAAGTCCAGCAGCTCTGCAACATACATTTGGGATCCAGCAGGGGCTGATGTGAGCTGGTACACTCATAAAACATCATGTAGTATCATGCCAAAATATGAGTTTTTGGGAGGATGCAGGTAATTCAGAAACCATTAGAAGCTGACTATGTTTTCTGTTCTCCTTCCATAGCCAGTTCCAGGAAGCTCACTGCTTATACTCCTAGGAAAACAGGTGTTCTCTTCCTCTCGTGCCTCAAGCCATGATTCAATACAGTGAGAGCTCCAGCAGCAGCTCCAGGGAGCTCCACCCTTGATCCCATCCATGGGTGCTTGTCCCCCGTCCCATGCTCTGGGGCTGTCAGATAAGAGGAACCCATCTATGGTGATGCCAGAGCCAGTAAGTTTATTCAACACGGATAACTTTCCCAATCTTGTTCCTGACAGTGTGGGGCAGAAAGGAGTCATGTGTAATATTTCTGCTGTCCTGGAAAGCTACATCATGTTCAGCATATGCTCAGGATCTTTACTGGTGACTTCTAGGAACAGGAAATCTTGTAAAATATTAAACAGTCTGTATTACCATGGGATCAGCCTGAATTATAGCAGTATATAGATGTAACGTTGACTAAATTTATTTTTCAGGGGAGGATGAATAACACAGTCCTGTGACTATGTGTTTGCGTTAAAATTCAAATTAGTGTGTTTTTTTTTTTTTTTCTGCTAACTTTCAACTAACTTGCAAACAAATTTTAATTGTGCTACGTTAATGAAAAACAGAATTGCAGAGTTTATGTGCCAGTGCTTTCAAAGCTAATTTTGACTTTTTCCTGAGGTTAACATTTGTAGCCATAGTTTGCATTTGCAGAACTATCTGTGCAGCAGCAACTAATCCAAGTACTTTAAATGATGAGAAATTGCACGGAAGAATTTACCATGGGTGAATCTGGAGAGTTAAAAAGTGGAATGCCTCCCTCTCCAAATCCTATAAGACTAAAGAATAATTAAATTAGTAAGAATCTTGATTATCATGTTTCATAATGAAAGAATTATTTGTTTGTGGAACAAATTCTTCATTATAGATTATTTCTTCAGCTCAGGTATTTTCTGCCTGTGCTGCAGCCAGCTGTGGTTAGAAAGCTGTGGTCCTACAGTCTCAGTGTTGTGCAAAGAGAAATACTGTTAGTTTTAGTGCAACATTATGTTTAACAAAATGATACTTCTATCACAGTTAAAAAAAAAAAAAAGTGTATTTTATGGCTAATTCAAACATCATTATCTATGCCATGCTCTCCAGTTGTTACTTTTCTTTAATTAGCAAGATACAACACAATTATTTCAAATACCATATACTAAATCACATGAAAATTATAGCAATTAGAAGTACATTAGTTGATAAGGTGGTTTGTTAGCCATAAACATGCAGATTAATCACATTTTAGTGCTAAATGTTTATTATCTTTCGTGTTTCCATCCCCTTTATTATGCTCTGGTAGGTTGTTTTTGGCACCTCTGGGTGTTTGGTTTCTTATCAGAAGATGATTCATAATTCATGAATATCATGATTCACAAGACTTGAAAGATTCACAGCTTTGAGATTTAGAGGTGCACTTAACACTAAAAAATTATTGGCATATTATTCCCTCTTTTCAGTGGAGACTTCTCTCTTCACCACTGCAGTTTGTCTTTGCTAGAAATTGACTTGCCCTACCAGTTATCCTTTAGAATAAGAGCTACCTGGAGAGAGAGCTCACAGGTTTGCTATCCTGTAACTTTTTTCAGATACCCGTATTTCTAGCAGAATCTCTTCTAGTTCAATACCTTTGTCGTATAATCACTCAAAGTTACTAGGATTTCATCTCTGACTGAAAACGAAGAAACAAGATCAATGGTGTTTTTAAAAACCAGTGGAAACTTAATTTTTTTAACTGATCTACCAAATGTATGCTAAAAATGTAGCTTAGCTAAAAAAAAATGAAAAAAATCAAGATGAACATCTTGTGAAGGACAAACTAGAAATGCAGTCAAGAGGCTTATCCCCAGAGATTATTTACTGTAAGTTAAATGGAAACCAAGAACCTAACCATTGTGAAAGTTACTGTGTTCAAGGAGCCTGGTAATGGCCACAGACCTAATTTTATAGATTAAGGAAGAGAGACGAAATAGCCCAGTCTTTAATTACTGAAGTCCTCCAAAATGGTTTCAACTTTGGTGTGACACCTCAGGAAGATTTCTACTGGCAGCATGCTCAATCCAGCAGAGCTAAAGAGAATATGGAAAAAAAGATACCAAACAAAAAGACCAAAAACCCAAAAACCCCAAACCTGCAGTACATCTCTGGTATGGGTTACTCCAGTAGCAGACCTTCAGAATAAGACATATGTACAGTTTTACCCCAAACCACCATGAAGACAGCATAAGGAATACAGGGCTGAATATATTCCAGAGACTGGTTTGGGTATTGGTACTGGTACACAGTGAATGAGAACATTATTCCAAAATGTAACTCTTGGTGACAAACACTGTGTTCCCTGTACAGAGGCACACAGAGGAATCAAAGTAAAAATTGTATCACAGATGTCTGGAACATTCAGTGAACATAAAGACAGAAGAACAATATTTTTTTTCCATTTATTTTATCTTTAAAAGCACAAACAGTGTTGATAAGATGGTTTTTTAGTTGAATAAACAATGAATCAAAAATGTCATTGAGTCACAGAAGTTAAGGATGCAACTGTTTCATAAAGACTCTCTAGCAAATATGTTTACAAGGCCCTTCTCAATGCAGAGAAGCTTCTTTCATTTACATGAGTGTATACAGACCCTCAGCCATTGTCTCTGGACAGATTTGTCAGGTATGAACCAATGTTACACTTGGTCTTTTTTTGTTCCCTTGAGTATGTGGATTTGCTGACCACTCAGGTCTGTCTGTGTACTCCATTCCTAAGACTTAGGAAATAATTTTAAAATGTCTAAGTTATTCAGTTAGAGCACTGAGGAAAGTTTAAAACTTCAGTCTTTAACGGTGATAAAAATGGGAAGAGTAGAAATGAGCAGATGGTACATATACACACTGTCAATTTTGCAAAGCATATACATATATTAAAGAATTATCTCTATCTCTATAACAAAATAAAACTTACCACATGTAACTCAAATATCCTCTCCTCTAAAGAATATCGCATTTGTTGATCCAGTAGAAGCATCATTACATAGAATTATAAAGCTATGTGTGAGAAACAGACTGGGGTTTGTTTTCAAAGGTAATTTTTCTTTTTAAAAAAATCATTAAGTGGATCACAATTTTCTTCCAGATTTAGTGCATAATTGCTTTATACTACCAATGAAGTGCAAGACAAACCTGGTTAGTTTCAATAGCTCATCTTATTAACTTCTAAAGTAATTCATTGTGTTCCCTACATCACTTTCATTAATATACTTAAATTCACAGAACTTGCTGGTTTTAGCTATTTTTCAAGTTGTTACGAAGTCCATGATAGTTTTTGAGTTCAATTTGACTTTGTGTATCAGTGATGGGAATGGAATAGTGAAACTTTTTGGTATTAAAATGAAGCAAAAATTCTGCAGAGTAGCTACAGTTTAAGTGAGTAGAAAGTAATCTTTAAGAAATGTTTCTTTTTGTATGCAGCTGATTGTCTTTAAAAAACAAGTAGGCAGCTAAAATAATCTTTAGCATGAGTTGGGTTGGCAATCTGAATGGAGACTGGTGAGGTGAAATGGAGGCTGCAGTCATTTCAAGGTCCCATTTTGGCATGAGGACTTGAAGCCCGAGCCCAGATTCTGGAGTACTGGTGAAAAGGCAAGTACCTGCATAAGGTGGCAACTTGGCCATTTGTTATGACAAGTGGCCAAGTTGCAAAAAACAGTTAAAAGGCTGCAGTATTAGAGGAGCTGAGACAGGGATAGATAGGTGGTTTCATAACCATGTTTCTGTAGTTGACACCGCTAAGAATGAGGCTGCAGTAACTATGATACAGTGGAGTTCAGAACCATGTATGGAAGAAGCAGGGCAATAAGTAGGATTACAGCCTTGGACTTCAGGACAGCTACCTTTGGCCTATTCAAAGATTTTTTTTGAAGAATTCCATGGGTTAGGGCTCTAGAAGGTAGAAAGGCCCAAGAAAGATATTTTATAATATTCGATATTCAAGCACCACTTCGTCCAAGCTCAAGATTGGTGAATCCCTACAAATAAAATATCAAGCAAAGTAGGCAGGAGACCTGTATGGATGAGTGAGGAGCTTCTGGAAAAACTCAAGTGGAAGAAGTAAGTTTACAGAATGTGGAAAAAGGTACTGACCTCTTAGAAGGAATGTAGGAACACTGTCAGATTATGCAGGGATGTAACAAAGCAGGCTAAGGCTCATTTGGAATTAAATATGGCAAGGGATGTTAAGGGCAGCAAGAAGGGCTTCTTTAAGTATATCAACAGCAAAAGGAAGACTAGGAAAATGTGGGTCCACTGCTGAATGAGGTGGATGCCCTGATAACAGAGAATATAGAGAAGGTTGAGTTACTGAATGCCTTTTGTGCTTCAGTCTTTACTGCTAAGGCCAGCCCTCAGGAATCCCAGACCCTGGAGGTAAGAGAGGGAGCCTGGAGAAAGAAGAACTTTCCCTTGGCCAGGGAGGACTGGGTTAGATATCATTTAGACAAACTGGACATCCACAACCCTATGGGCCCTGATGGGATGTACCCACAAGTGCAGAGGGAGCTGTCAGATGTTATGGCTGAGCCACTCCCCATCATCTTTGAAAGGTCATGGGGAACATGAGAAGTGCCTGAGGACTGGAAGAAAGCCAAGGTCACTCTAGTCTTTAAAAAGGGCAAGAAGGACCTGGGAAACTACATACCAGCCAGCCTCAGCTCCATCCCTGAAAAGGTGATGGAACAGCTCAGTCTGGATGTCATCTCTAGGCATGTAGAGGAAAAGAAGGTTACTGGAAGTCGTCAACAGATTCACTAAGGGAAAGTCTGCTTTACCAATCTGATAGCCTTCTATGATGGCATGACTAGCTGGGTAGATTAGCAGATAGCTGTGGATGTTGTCCATCTCAACTTCAGCAAGGCTTTTGGCACTGTTTCCCATAATATCCTCATAGGGAAGCCTAGGAAATGTGGGTTAGACAAAAGGACAATGAGGTAGTTTGAGAACTGGCTGAATGGCAGAGCTCAGAGGTGTGTGATCAGTGGCACAAAGTCTAGTTGGAGGCCCGTAGATAGTGGTGCTCCCTGGGGGTCAGTACTGGGTCCAGTCATGTTCAACACATTAATCAATGACCTGGAAGAAGGGACAGAGTGTGCCCTCAGCAGATATGCCGATGATACAAAACTGGGAGGAGTGGCTGATGCACCAGAAGGCTGTGCTGCCATTCTGCAAGACGTGGACAGGAACCCAATGAAGCTCAATGAAGGCAAGTGTAGGATCCTGAAGTGTGGGCTGGTGGGGAAGGACATACATGGAGAGTGCAGCTGGAGATGGGAATTTGATATGCCCATAGTTTCTGCCATCAAAACTGAAGAGTTAGAAGTCAAAGACACGGTAGAGGAAAGTGACACTGAAACACCAAGGGAGCAAAAGCTCACAACTGAATCATCACAGCACTAACTCTAAGAATAAAGGAGCACAATGGGAGATGTAAAGGCTATAAAATCCAGCCTTCAACTTAACATTTGCAGCTGGTGGCTTGGAATCTGATACTAATTCTGTGACACAAAATGCTAGTAAATAATACAAATATACCTAACAAGTTATTATTAGATAAGAACAATGTCATATTCACAAATTAAAAGCAGATTTTCAAAATCCTCTCATGATATTTATAAAGTCCAGGATAAACTTAAAACACATGCCATCACATTTTCTTTCCAACAATTATGTTACATTGAAAGCATCCTTTTCAAAGCTAAGTTGACAAAGCTGTGCTAAACTACATTTTAATAGTAGTCTCTACTTACGTCTTGTTTTGCTAAGTAGGTTTTTGCAGGTCTAAAGTTAAAACTTCAAGCAGTTGTGAAATATTTTATAACTGATGTGCTTTCTCCTGCCAGTTTTCAAAACAGAGTCTTTGTGGCAAGATGTATATTCTGTCTGTTTAGCAGCTAAATTATTCTAAAATTAAACAAAATAAACCCCATTTTGTCTTCATAAATGTAATATCCAATATATTTTTTCATTATAGAATGAATACAGACAGGACAACTGGTACTGAATCTAAAGAGATAGGCCTTACTCTACAAGTCTCACAAAGTTAAAAGTGTTCTATTTTCTATTATCTGAATTATTCTATGGTCACAGATGCTTTCATTCTTTTCATTTTGTTATTGACAAGAAACAATCAGGTATTCAGTCCAGTCACTTTGTCTTGCTTTTATCATACACAAAAAAAATGCTCATCTGAAGTGACTCTGTGAGTCTTCCCAAAAGCTGTTTAATGAAATCAGAAATACTACATAAACCTAACTTGATCTATCCATTTTGAATTATTTCTGATGTGAACAATAGAGTGTAACTAGCCATATGGTTACTATAAGCATCCCTTATTAAATCGTAGACATAAAAGTAAATATTCCAGTGAAACTCCAGGTGCTATCTCAGCATGCTTTACACCAGAAACAGCTGATAGCTACACAAAACTTATGGAGGAAACATTGTAAATGGATTTTAGGGATTCATGGATTTACTGTATGCTCAAGACACTTGGATCTAAAGCTAAGGTCTGATTTTTTTTTTTCTAATTGCATACCAGTAATGAGGGCATTCTACCTTCTCTACCTCTGTTCTTCAGAAGGGATGCAAGTCAAGAAGGTGATGCATGATCTCAGGTTAGGGAAGTTTTAAGTAAGGGTTCAAAATCTTATAGACTTTGTTGTGTTTCTGGTGTGGGCTACTGATTCCAGCACTGCATTTATTCTGCAGTCTCTTGTAGTATCTTCTAATTCCCATTTCAACGTCATAATATGGTAATGCAATCAAATTAAAAACTCACTGCTAATTTTCCTCATAGTAGGGAATATGGTCTAGATAAAAAGATTAACACACATTTTAAGTTCAACACAGTGGTGCTGAAGGAGTAAAACAGATCACTTTTTGCAGTGTTCTTGGCAGCACTACACTGGCTTCTTATTCAGACACCTTAAAAAAAAAAATGAGTCTAGGAACAGCAGGATTCTGACATGAAGAGAAAATACAATTTTCCAAATATATTAGAGTGATACATAAAAATTAGGAAAAGCACAGGTTCTGATGGCTTCTCAATGTTTGCTTTTTATATTCTGTGATCTAGAAAAGCACCTGAATGTAGTTCAGTGTCCTGAGTTTGGCTAGGATGGGGTTAATTTTCACCAGATGCTGGGACGGGCCACAGCTGGGACAAACAATTGAAAGAGCCAATGGAATATTCAATAGCATACTGACATCATGCCCACTCTGTAAGGGGAATGCTGGCCCAGGGCAGCAATGTGTTTTCAGTGTGTGTCTTCAGCATGTGGTCAGACCAGGGAAAGTGCTTCCTGAGTACTGGTAGAGCCTTGCAGTTTATATCGTTCTCTTTATATATTATTTCATTAGTATTATCATTATTACTATTGTTTGTTTCTTTTCTCTTTGTGTTGTTCTATTAAACTGAGCTTATCTCAGCTCATGGGGCTTTGCCTTTTTCTCCTGATTCTCCTCTCATAACATGTTGGGGGCATGGGGGTAGGGAGAAAGCAGTGAGCAGCACCTGCGTAGGGTTCAGTTGCCAGCTGAGGTTAAACCACAACACTCAGAAAACATCTATAAATAAAAGCCCCCAAACCAAACACCATATAAATATCTGTATTCAAGCACGCAAGACCAGAACAGGAATAAAATATGAAATGAAAGCTCAAAGCTTAGCCAAAAATTACGAAGTTGATAAAAGGAAGCTGTGACAGCAGTGTATAGAAAATCTGTCAATTGTGTCAGAAATGCTAAGGCATGCTTTGAATTTTAAAAGGGTCGAGAAATACTGGGTTTGAGAATTATGTTTTAGCAGGCAAAACTGTGAACTCCAAATGCATTAATAAAGGCATCTTCAGAATCAAATGAAAACTAAGCCCTGCTATGACAGAAAGAAGCAGCTTGCCTGCTTTTGGAGCTCAAACTCTGGCCTCTGTGGAAGGGGGCAGCCAGAGCATAATAATGGGACAAAAACTATCACCACAGGATCTTTAAACTGGCATAGTTAGTAAGCAAGAAAAAAAAAAAAAATTGATACAGAGGTAGATTTTTCCTCTGTGGGCCACCCACTGAAGAAATAAACCCATTTTTCGTATGTCCCACACCATACATTAAGGGCATTTACCATATATTAAGAACATTACTTACTAGTTTAGAGCAAAACTGAAGAATAAATGGAACTAGTCATAAATTGTATGATGTATGAAAGGAAATGACCATGCTCCCTTCACTCCTTAAGCTGTCTCTCAATAGTTATTGAAAAGATGCTATTCTTGGAAAAAAAAAAGAAAAAAAACCAACAACAACCCAACATTACAGACAATAATTCTAAACCCCCAAGTGGTTATTTTACATTACTGAGATTAATGACTTTAAAATATAAATCTTAAAATGCAAGGGTCTAAACACAATGAGACTTGACTTTTTCTGTACAGAATATAAAAATTCCTCTGAGTTTATTTATCTATTTTATGATGTTAACTGCATAAATATTCTAAAATGGTCATTTTCTTACACCTTGATAATGAAAAAAGGCAAAATGTGTTTGAGTCTGGAGTAAAGCCAGGTCAGTGTCTAAGTGTGAAAATTTCTGCTTCACTAAAAGAATCTGAAGACATGAGTTAGTTTGAAGTCTTTCAGAATTTAGAACAGTATATGTGTGTACATAGGCTATGGTCCTAGGGACGGATCATGGGTAAGAATAAAGTTTTATAGACCTTACTAGTGACTGAAAAAACATATATAATTGTACAAAAATGAAAGCATAGTGTAATGCTCTCTCAAAAGAAAATTCACTAAAGGAAAGAAAACTATGTCCATTTACTTTGGTCTGTAAGCACAGAGTAGAAAAAAGAAAAGAAATGGTGCCTACAGCTTTTCATGTACTATTACTCAGAAGATCAGATCTAGAGCTTCCACAGTCCACTTGAATGGAACAGTTGCCAGTGAAATTTTTTTTTCAACAAAAATACAATTAACTTTGAAACAAACAGATACTCCACAGTTAAAATGACATAGCTCAAAAGATTATACTAAACGACTTTAGCCATTAATAACAATTGCCAGTAGTCTTCCCATCGCAGGTTTTTATATGGCAAGGGTTAGAGGCAGATGGAAAGGAGTTGTGTTTATCTATGATTGAAGTTTCCTAAACAGAAGGAATCCAAAAGCAATCTCAGAAGAATCAACAGATCTGACCATAGTAGGCAGAACACTGATTTTCCACACCAGCTACTGTTCAGAAGATTACCTCAGCAGCACAAGAACATCCTAAAGAGTACCTCTGATCTCTTCAGCAAATTGCTGAAAATAACTTCTGTACATTTTCCTTTCCCGTGGGAGGCAATAATAATAATAATTTCACAACCACAGTTTAGATGTTCTAGATTTGGGTGGGGGTTTTTGGGGTCTTTTGGGGTCTTTGCCCCCCCCCCCCCCTTTTTTTTAAAAAAATGCTAAGTACTTCTGAATTACAATAAAATCTTGTTCTGATGCATGTGTTTCATTTCATGTGTTTCATTGGGGAATCTTGGGGTCAGTTATCCTGCCCGCTCCTCCCCGCAGGTGTGGGGTGCTCTCTGCCCCCCTCCGTGTGGGATACAAGCTCAGCAGTGGCCTTGGTCTGCACACCAATCCTACTACAATTAGTAGTAACTCTAAACATGAAGTATTAGCAGTGCTAAAACCAGACAGTCTGCGAAAACCCTGCTAACTTCAGACAGAGCAGTTAATTAGAAGAGCTTTAGCTAAGAAGTTAAAATAATTGAGCAAAACCAGCTCTGTTTTACCCCAAACCAGGACATACCACGTTGGTATGACCCTCATTCAGGGCTGGTGGTTTAACCCCAGGACTTCAGTAGTATGCCAGGAGTCCAGGCATTGTTCTGCTTCCAGGCTCTGATCAGACCAAGAGATCTTTTAAACTGCTTTTGCTTCATACTATTTCTCAAAAGCTTTGCAGAATCACCTTCACTTACACAGAGAGCATCGTTCTCCTGGTACTTTCAAAGTGCATCCTTAAACTTAAATTTTCTTGACATATCTTCATACTGCTTGCTCCTTTTGCTGAAAATGCATAGCCTATCCCAAGAGCCAATAATCAGTCACTGAATCCTATCACTGTAGGCACTTGGGCATACTTCTGCTCTGGTATGCATGGGTGCAACTGCACTCTTCAATTAAGAGAAATATGTGGCTCAGTACATAAGCATAAATCTGCTAGTAAGTTCTGCCCAAAGAGAGAAGAGGTTTGTTCTAGAACCTATCAAGTATCAAAGCAGGATGATACAGTGGTTCTTTAATGCCAAAAACATGCAAGTGACACTTACTATAGCAAACATCCTTCAAGGCAGGGAAATTCTTCCATTGCTGAGTGAAACAAGATATCATGTAATTTCCTTACTTAAATGAGAAGTGCAAGTCAGATGGGATTTCAACCAGCTGTATTCACACCTCTGCACACTTGTCAAATCAACCTACGGATTCTGGGGGACAGGAAAGTCAGAGAGCATACTTAAGTCCAAATAAATAATGTACCTACAGGGCACTTGTTGTGGTCCCAGCTACATTTACACTTAGCAAGTGTGCATGGATCTTTGGTTTGGCAGGCTATTTACTTATTTATGCATGTTTCCCCCTTTCTCAATGCTTATTTCAATAACATAGGAGGTTACAGGTCAAAGATTATAGACCAGGCATTTAAGTAGCTACTAAGTGGTGGTAATACAGAATAGTTGCTTCTCATACTCGAGAGTGGGAAGGCTCATGCCAGCAGATACAGAAGCAAGTGGTCATTTAAGCATATTTGTGAAATCATTTGCCAAGATTCCAGTACAAGATTTTATTCCCCATTGTTACCAGTATTTTTCATAAAGCAACCTTAGAAGAACTACAGGTACTTTCAGTTTCCTCACCAAAGAATCAATGACCTCCCACAAGCAAGGAGACTCAATTTTCAAACAAAACAAATTATAAAGACACTGCTCCTCAGAAAAGGCATTCCTTTGAATACCATGGTTTGTATTTCAGTGCTTATTAGAAATAAATCATGTGCCTGAAGTCACATGCACGTTCCAAACAATTGGGTTACATTTGTCTGCCTCAAAATTCTTGAAGACTAAACAGTAACTCTCTCAGAAGTAACTTGTCATCGTTTCCACAGCACTATTGTAGTAATCAGTGAAAGTTGATCAACTTGTTTAGAAACGCTTTTTGGACTGTTCTAGCCTCCAGGGAAAGGGGAGGCCCTTTGAGCTAATTTCTTCAGTGGAATGCAGGCCAAGCAGACAGCATTTTCAAAGCAGCTTTGACAGGAACTCAGTGCCTGATGGGAGTGGGCACTCAGAGTACTCAGTACTTCCACATGGCTTTGGAAATCCCATCTGGCTAGAATTAGGCTATAGGAATGCTGGGTTTTGGTTGTGTGTGTGGTTTTTTTTTTTTTTTTCCCTCAAGAAAAACAAAGTTGTCTAACCCAAAAAAATACTACAGTGCCTCTTGAATCCTGTCTCTCATCATGAAAGATACTCTGATGTTACAGGAAGTCTACTACAGCTTTTCTTTTCGAAACTGTCTTCAGTGTTTTACTGGTCAGAAACAGGCACAAGCTACTAAAACATTTCCTCAGAAAGGTTATGAAAGCTGTTCCATTCCAACATCAAATTAGCTTTGGAAAAATTCACAGAGCATTGGAGTTTGCTGTAATAACAGTGAAAGGTAAGAATAACATCCTATGAGAGAAAAATAAGGCTGGCAAATTTACTCTATCGATGCATAATGCTACCACTGAAAAAGATTGGTATTCAGTATTTTTGTGACAAACAGATCTCGAGACTGCCCCTGGATCTACACCTAGTGCTTCACAGTGAATGTTGTTAGAGGAGACTTGAGAGCACAGGAAAGAAAAAACTTTAGTCCATGAGGAATAAGGAAAGTAAGTGGAGGAAAACAACTTTAATCACAATTAGTGAAAACAGATTAGATGTAAAAAAGAACCAAGTAGTGAAGGGTGTGAGCAAAGCAAGGTGGTAAACATGTATGGGGCAGGAAGAAGACTGTTCTGCAAGGCAGCCTTTCCTCATGAGCTAGGTCCTTGGGACTCACTGTTCTTTTAGGCACAAGACCAGCTACGCTCCTTTTTTCAAAAAAAAAGTCATTTGCCTTGTTTTGGCAGAAGTTAGCTGAGGTGTCAATGCAACCCACCTGGGTATCTCTCCCATTCAGCTTGCTCTCTAAGGCAGGCAAAATATGGAAATGTATGGATATCAGGGAAGGGAACTGGCTCTAGAGTGGAGCAAAGGCAGATCTCTGATGTATACATTCTGAGCTACAGGGTTGCAGGACACCCTCCACCTATTGCCCAGCTCTGAAGTCCTCTTAATTTCTTGCCCACATTTTCTATGATTTGGACATTTTCCCCAAAGCATCAGCTCTTGAGTCATGTACTAAAATCTAGTACCTAGTTCTAAGCTTCTTGTTGTTTTATTCCATTCCCAGAAAAAAATTTCAAGTGCAATTTACCTTGCATTTATTTCTAGGGCTTTTTAATTATACCTTGGGAAAAATAAGGAATTTCAGTGCTATCTGTGTTTTAGTGTTGATCATAAATCAAGGTTTTATTTCTTCTTAAATGCTAAATGTCTCACATTTTAAGTGTACAAGAAGTTAATCTAAGAATATACAAGTATGCCTACAAGCATATGTACTATTTTAAACATGTGCTACAACTATTTAAATAGTTATCATACAAAACCACAGCATACATGCTATGTCTTAAGCAGGCAGCAGAATAATTCTTTTAAGTCTTTTTCATCCTTATATATGAGGGGAATTGTGATGATGCCTCAGCAACAAGAATTAATACAGTAAAGTAACATTTAGGTACTTCATACGCAGTTTAAGCATGCACCTAAGACATGATAAAATGCTCTAATAAGTAGTTGTATGTATATGAATAAATGCACAATCCATTAATTCTCATTGTGAGGACAAAGGGACATCATCTAGATTTTCATCATATCACTGAAGTTCAGAGATCCTTGCCTACTGGTACTATGCTCATTACTAATATGATTGGTTTTGTTTGTACCTTCAGTGATCTTTCATGGATGAAAATAAGGTTGTGGTGGGTCGATCTTAGCCAGATGACAGGCAGCCAGAAAGAGTGAGACACAGTAATGGAACAGCTGATTTCAGTGGCATTCCTTGAAGAAAGTATAGAGATGGTTAAGGGGATGGGAAAGGAGGCAGGGAGGAGGATAGGTTAGGAACACCAGGAGAAGAGATAGAAAATAAGGAGATGCTAAAAGATTAAGCATAAAAGTAACAACAGCAAACATAAATTTGAGCATAAACTTAATCTCTTTGTTACAGAGGGGGATGGAGCCAAGGGGTAACATTCCTCAGTAAAGTGTTGCCCAGACCCAGACCCAGGAATTCTTAGACCAAGCAAATTTATGGGATATTTGCATATGGTAAAGCTCTCCTGTGCCTTGTGGCAGGAGCATCGCAACTGTGAGCAGGTGCAGAAGCTGCACAGGAAGCAAGGATCTGGCTTCTGTACAGATCATCACAAGGTAGAGCTGAGGAAGCACAGCATGTTCTGCAGCAGGCACACCACATGGATGCAGGAGTGTCTTGCCAACATTTCCCCAACAACGCCTAGCTCCGACTGAGAGAAGCACTGCAGAGAAGGAGTTCAGGGTACTGGTGGATGAAAAGCTGCACCTGACCCAGCAATGTGCACTTTTAGCCCAGAAGGCCAATGGCATCTTGGGCTGCATCAAAAGGAGGGTGGCCAGCAGGTTGAGGGAGGTGATTTTGTCCCTCTACTCCACTCTAGTGAGACCCTACCTGGAGTACTATGTCCAGCTCTATAGTCTTCAGCACAGGAAAGACATGGACTTGTTAGACCAGGTCCAGAGGAGGGCCACAAAAATGATAAGATCTTGAACACCTCTCCTACGAGGAGAGGCTTAGACAGTTAGGGTTGTTCAGCCCAGAGAGACACCATTGCAGCCCTTCAGTACTTAAAATGGACCTATAAGAAAGATGGAGACAAACATCTTAGTAGGGCCTGTCGTGATAGGGCAAGGGGTGATGGTTTTGAACTAAAAGAGGATAGATTTTGACTAGAAATTTTTCACAGTGAGGTTATTGAGACACTAGAACAGGTTGTCCAGAGAGGTGGTAAAAGCTCCACCTCTCAAGACATTCACGGTCACTTTGAGCAACCTGGTCTAGTTAAAGATGTCCCTGTTCACTGCATGGGGGTTGAACTAGATGACCTCTAGAAGTCCTTTCCAAACCAAAACATTCTATGATTCTTTTCCTAAAGTACAAAGCCACTTCAGAAGGAAGCACAAATATCACTGCAAAAGGGGAATCGCACTGGAAATGGAAGGGTGCCAATAAGCAGTAAGCAGCAGCAGCATGCATAAAGAGAAAGTGTCTGTGGTTGCACAGGCTGTAGTGCTAAATACCAATTTAATCTTTAGACCGTGAATGTTTCCTCCCTGGCTGTTCTCTAGGGTACAAGCCATTTTCCTGGAGAACTGCTGGTTAGGTGTTAGTACAAGATGGCACGAGTCACTGCACAAGTGATAGTGCTGCTCAGTCGGTTGTTTGCAGTGAGCAGTGTGAGAAGAGATGACTCTGACAACCCTGCCAGTGATGACTGGAACAAGATGGAGCTGCTAGGTAGTATGCTCATCTACATTCCTTCCTCTCTGTCAGGTTTATGGACAGATGACAACACAGACAAAACAGGACAAGCAAAGAGCAGGCATACCCTCCGCACACTCTCTTTTTTGGCTGTTTATAGGGAACTCATCAAAATGTGCCTGTAAAAGATACCATTAAGATGACTGTAGCAAAAAAATGGGAAAATGCTGGTTTTTTGTTTTGTTTTGTTTTGTTTTGTTTTGTTTTGGTGTTTTGTTTTGTTTTGTTTTTTTTCCCCCTGTTTTCTTTATGCATTTGACAACATAAGCTCAGGAGACCAATCTCTAAATAGCTGTCAAGGACTTGTGCTCATGACACTATGTATCTGTACCAATCAATATCAGTCAGTTAGTAATCAAAGCAGACTTAACTTGTCCACATATGTTTTGTCTCCACTCAAGTTGTATCACTTGTATTGATTGAAAATTACTAGATATGCTACTGATATTTTATAACTGCTTTGCAGTATACATATACCATTAAAGTCTCAGCCTAAATTAGCAGATCTCCAACTCTGGAGCGAAATTCCTAGCCTGAAGTCTGCCTTCATACAGTTAAATAAATTTGCTGTTGATGTGTAGAAGTAACTCTAAAGTCTGCTGGCAATATAATTCATATGTGATTTTAATGTCTTCTGAAGTTACTCTCTCGAGGTTTTGTTGTCTCCTACTGATTACCTTCACACTGAACAAATCAATGGTGCCTGAATCACAGGACCCATAATACATATCTGACAGGTCCTGGAGAATCTAAGACTAAATTTGTTCCACATGAGTGTATTTGTAGTACTCATTCTACAGAAGTCTTAACAGTTATTAGTATTGCAGTGCAGTGTTCTAAATCACTGACACTTACCAGTGTTGCTAAATTACTAGCTGCCTTCCTAGACTCCACAAAAACAGGAAATGGAACAAGAGATTAATCAGTAAGTTAATGCAGACAACCAAATGTAAGGGTCCCCTTAAAGGCTAAAGACCTGTTCTTACTCTTTCATCTCTATCTTAAAGCCCAAATATAAACAGCTTCCCTACTGGTTAATTTACTATTAGATTGATAACTGGATGACTTCATAATTCACTTCAATAAAACTAGAAAAACAGGTCAATAAATTATGCCTTTTATAAGCTTGCGTGGGCTTGTTCTGAAGTCTGTTCTGTGTCTACAAATGACTAGCAGCAGGTGTAAAATAGTTCTCTGAAGGTTACTACTGGCAAGTCCCATTCACTCCTAGATCCTCCTGACAACAGTTCATTAATTCCTCAAGATTTCAGACCTAAGTCCTGACATACAAATTAAGGGTACATCACATCTGTTTCCATTAAGAGACCTTAAGTGACCTTAGCCAGTAATTCAAACTTTCAGCAATGTTACAAACTATTCAGGATAGGTTTGTTTGTTTTTTTGAATAACAGATCACTAAATAAAGAACAAGGTGCCACTGGATTTTTTTTTTCCTCTCCTTGAAAAAAGGCAACTTGAATATCTTTTTTTAATGTAAGTCCTCTCAGGAAAATATTGAGGATTGGAATAGTGCAGCATCAAGATCCTGTGACCCAGGGGAGCTAAATTTACATCACCAATACAAGCTGTATTCTGCTTGGCAAACAAGTGGCTGTAACTTCTCCGATGTTACATTAGAAAATAATGTAATTATTAAAATGATCATGTGTGTCTCAAACCACTGAAAAATAGAAGAAGTATGCTTGATGGGAAAAGATGATGATGAAACGAGGTGGAAAGGAGGAAACTCAGAATATCATCAACATAATTACATGATTACTCAGGCAGAGATAGCATTCAGTTTAATATAGTAGATGTGGGCTCATTGCACTCGGTAAGTGTCCAGTGACTAAATCCTGCAGCTGTTTCACTTGGATCAGACCTTTGCAACTGCACTGTCTTTAGATACAGCAGTTAGGTCCAGTTCAGCACTGCAGCTGAGGCTGGTGAGAATCCAAGGAAGAAGCTGTTAGCATGCAGCAGAGTTGTCTCTGAGCATCACTGTGAACTACAGCAACTGAGATTGCTCTTCCTTAAAGACACAGCTTAACCTTATAGTTGTTTCCAGAATAAGGGGGGAAAAAAAAAAAAAGGCAAAAGAAAAGAAAAGAAAACAAAACTGTAGGTGAGCCTCTCAATCCCTGGGAAAAAATTATTTCTATTTTTTTCTGTAAGGCAGATCACACCTGGGAGTCTTTATGCAACAGGACAGTCCTAGCCATGTTTGGTAGCAGCAGCAGGCAGCACAAAAATGAGCATATTGCAATCCTGCTAGTTGCTTTAAAGTGTCTTGGTTGTCTTGATTATACATCAGGTTCCAGTAACACACGGCTGTGTGGGAAGAGCAGACATCAGCTGAGGAGCACACACTTTTTGAAAGCTCATTTTAACCATAATTATTGCTACAGTATTCAAAATGGAACACTCTCTTCTTATCATCAGATGCCAGACTAGGTTACTGGTTTAATCATACTATCTGTCCAGAGGACTGCATAGCAGAGCTTAGACAGTAGTCCAGAAAGACTTTTGCTTAATTCTCACCTTCCTTCTCTTAATATGTTATATGGCTTTTCAGACATTCCAGAGAGTTTAGCTGCCAATGACAAAGATTGCCTGAGGCATCAGAGATGGGCATAGACTAGGAGTATCTCTTATTTGTGTTTTCTCCAGTGTCTAGATAGCAACATTTCTAAGCAATGAGACTAAGTCTTTCCATGTGACAGCATTTGTTTTTTTCTATCTGTAAACAGATTAGAGCAACTGCAGGAATAAATATTTCTCATATACGTGCCGATTGCTAGCATGAGGACAGCTAACTTCTTTGTTAGTGAAGGGTAAACCATTCCCTTATTTGGGTGGTAGGGTTGCTTTTTGTCTGTATCTAAACTCACAGTTATTTTACCCATCTTCCAGTATTCCATAGCTGTAGCTTTCTTAGTTTCTTTTTTCCTTTTGAACCAGGACAACTACAATACATAGGTGCAGACTAAGTTTTACCAAAATCTATTACTGATAAAGAGGTAAAATCGGTGCAAAACTTGCCAGACTGTGAAGAAGCCTGTGAAAGTGATAAAGCATTAAGAGAAGCTACCACTAGAGCTTTTTTGTGGATCTCATAACAGTGATCAGCAAATACTGTTTGTTAAAATCTGCTAAAGGAAACAAGCCTCTTTACTGTACTATACATAGAGTAACTATGTCCCTCTCTATAAGATCTCCTTGGCATTCTGCTGAAACTACAATTTCAATACCCACTCCTTACTCTAGGCATGTTTACTTGTACTGATTCAGAGCAGATAGAAGAGATGCAACAGCACACAGCAGAGCAAGAACATGCTATACTAGAAAGAATATCACTTACAACTGCTATCTAGTTTTATGCTCAAAGCCTGTGATTTCTTCAAGCAGTTTATCACAATCTGATTAACTATGATAATTCGAGAAGCTGAAAAGTGACTCATCTGGAAAACGTGCAGAAGAACATCACTATTTGAGACTTTACTAAGAATGATCCCCTTTTTAAGACTGACTGAAATATTAAGTCCAGAAAAAACAGTTCAGTCATCCACTTTAACAGAATACAGAGCACATAAACTCATCCCAGAATGTCTTTGATAAATACACAACAGAATATGAAGACAGGAAGACACAGAAACCTCCTTGCTTCAATAATGCACTAAATTAGTGATGAAGAGAGGAGCTGAACCTTCCCCTGCCTTGAAAGGAGATACTGCCTGTGCTGTGCAGTGTCTTATTTGTGTCCACTTGTGAAGATGGGTAAATAGCTTGTCACATCTGTAACAGTCTGCATACAACATTCTCTCCACTATCTTCAGTGTGGGCAAACCAAAAGTACAAAAAAGGAATCTGATGCATCAAATCTGCCCTGATATTTTCTGTTACTAAGAGCACAGTTATGATATATCCTATAAAAAAAAACCAGACTACTTTGGGCTTGAGTCCCATAGCAATAATAAGAAATCTGAGTCATTTGACATTAGTGCCAAGTGTCAGTTGAAAAATAGAAACAAAAAAAAAAACAAAAACACAAAAGGATTTCTCAAGATGGAAAGAATATTCTTCCTCCTACTTCAGCTATAAACAAAGTGCTAGGGTGGAACTATGGCTTCCAAATGACTATTGAGAACAGAGATCTTGTCTCTAAGAGTAGTGACTGAGCATTTATTCTGAAAAAACACACCATTTTTAAGCAGCAATGATCAACAGTGGGTACTTACTGGGAATTAATGGCCAGCACAGAATATTTTTTGGTTAATGTAATTTCAATGGGTATATCGAGAGGTTTTATAGAGGATTAGTGAGTTATGAAAAGACTTGCTTGGACAATCCCCCAGTGTTGCTCTCCACTTCACATGGCCTGTGCTACTATCTCACAGCTGAGATGGGTGACCTCTGTGGTTCCATTTCTGTTCTTACCTGCTGCATAAATGACTGCACTCCTACACATGCTTAATTCTGGTCAGATTAATTTAATTAATGTAATGTAAGCTTACAAGGCTTCATCTGAACTACAGCTTCACCCTTACTGAATTTCCTCTTCTGTATAACTGTATCTGTAATTTTTTTGGGTATTCTTCCCATTCATAAGTAGTATCTGCAATAACAGCTGCTTTTAATAAGAAAATAATTTTCTAAGTGTAGAGTTGTGTTTGTTTGCAAAAGGGTACTTTTCATATGCTGAGGCCATGACTAATAAACAGAACCAAGTACTTTCAAGAACATACTTTAATTTGTGTGAAGAAATGGCATGAGGAACTTAAAACCCCTTATACGTAGTATGAATTGAGAGATAGTAACGTAATATAAATAATTACCAGAAAATTGTTCATTGTATTCTTTTTGCTTTTGGAAAGGAGTAAGAGCAGTTTGAAAGAAGAGGAATCTGGTGAACCTGGAGCTGAATTAAACTTAAAGTTCAGAGAAATGAAAGGTGGCTTCATGAGATGCAGACTATTCCTTGGAGGAACAGTTTTAACATAAATATGGAACAGTTGTTTTAAGTTTCACATTATAAATGCTAGCAGCAAACCTTGCAGCTACTCACTTTAAACAGTTCAGAAAGATTCTTTCATTTCCTGAGGTACAGCCAGAAGTTAGGGAGGTATACTTCCAAAACTTGATGGCTGTATGCAATAGAGTTTTACAATATTACTTTGCATTCTACTACACGAAATGAAAAGTCAACTGACATTCACTCAGAAAACAGTTCAGAACAGAATGAACAAGTAACAACAGAGAACACAAAACAGAAACAGTCTTTAATTATATGTGAACTCATTTGTAATTTCAGAGGCTGTTTTCATCTTTAAGTTGGAAGGTTGTAAGCAGAGAAGAGGTTATTAAAAATAAATTTAAGCTGTGAGGTTTTTCTATTGAATTAGAAATCCTGAAAAGGAATGCTTACATTTCCATTTTCATGGTACTGTGCTCATGCATATTGAAATGTTACAACAGGTAGGATCTCCAAACAAGAGCAATCAAATTATTTTCATAGGTCATAAAATTACTGTGAGTTATAGTTTCCTTGTGCAAAGGAATTTAGATTAATTTCAGTATTAGGAACACCTCAGCAATAACCTTATTTTAGAAGAGGATCATTACTGGTTCCAGATCTGTTTTAACCTAGCAATAGGTTAGATGATATGCTGAGAGAGCTGGAGGGTTTCTATGCTCTGAAAAAGCACAGATTTCACAGATTCAGGAAGTGCTATTCAGTAAAACTTAGACACTGCTTAAGTGCTATATAGGAATGCAAATTTTCAGTTTCGTGTTCTGTTTCAGAAATCAGAAGCATTTAATTTTCATCTCAGTTTCAGTGTCCTACATATCCCCTCATCACCCAGAAATCTGTAATTTTCTCAGCTACTTTTGTGCTAGAAAAACAGGGAAGAGAATGAGCCAGGATTTTTAAGCCATGCCCAGGGATACATGAAAACGCTTCCAGAACATAAGTGGTACTTCATACGACCGCGCATCAGCTGGAGGCAACAAACTGCAATAACTTCTTCTCACTAAATACTAAGCCACGGAAGAGACTAGAATGTGTTCGTATCACCAAAAAGATTGTCCCCTTGTGTAAATAAATGAAGTTTAGCTGAAACTGTGTAAAGGCTATTGCATCTAGCTGACTTTTAAGCCATGCCCAGGGATACATGAAAACGCTTCCAGAACATAAGTGGTACTTCATACGACTGCGTTATCAGCTGGAGGCAACAAACTGCAATAACTTCTTCTCACTAAATACTAAGCCACGGAAGAGACTAGAATGTGTTCGTATCACCAAAAAGATTGTCCCCTTGTGTAAATAAATGAAGTTTAGCTGAAACTGTGTAAAGACATCCTAGCTGACTTTAAGCATAGAGTTGCTCACATCTTCAGTACTTACTGAGCTGAAGCAAACCTTTCTTTCTCTCTCAGTTATGAAAGAGTATATCTTCACGTGTGAAAAAAAAGATTCCCAATGTGCAGAATACCTAGGTGCTCAGGGAATGAATGCACACAAAGGCACATTCCCACCTCCCTGCTGTCTCTACAGCCTTGCACTCACCAGGCTGCACATCAGTGATGTATCAGAAGGATTGCAGGCAACTTGAAGTTAATAATTATTATTTTATGAGTACCCAAGGATCCCAGCCTAGATCAGGGCCCTGGTCTCTCTGCAGAGCTGTGTCATCAAATGGAAAGGAAAACACAACTTATTCAGTTGCAATTCACATTCCCACCAAACAAGACAGTGGCAGCAACAGGAAGTCAGTCATCAGTGCTAATTTACACTGTGGCCTTTCCTGGCTCACTGTCATATGGGTGATTATCAGCAGTTACTGACTATCCACTGCTTCAATAAATGTGTTATGGTACATTGTATGTTACATCTGCTTACTAAACCTTAGCAAATGCTCAGACAGCCACTCGCGAGTTAGCTCACAATAAGTATCTTGATATTCTAGTTAACAAAGTTATTCTTAAGGCCATCATGCCACTGATTTTGCCTGAAAGTGCAAAGCAGATCTCACTGACAAAGCTCTGGCAGTAACACTGGACCTACTTCTATGCAGTATGCGTGTCTACCTAGACAAAAGTAGAGCACAAAGCAGTACAGCTATGCACATATATTGTACTGAGCTGAAAACAGTCTCAGCATTGCTATGTCTGATTTTAGTCTCAATACAAGATATTTTTGGGAAAGATTAAAAGCAAAGCATGTGAATGAAGATCAAGAACCATCATTTGTTATCCTCTATCATTTCTACATAAGCAGTTTCCTGGTCTCTTACCTATAAGAAAACTAAAAAAGCTAAGTAAAGATTAGGTGCCTCCGAAATACTATCATTGCTAACTATTTGACCTGATAATGGAAATTAACTACATACCAGTTCAAGCATCACAAACACAATGCCAAACAAGTTTGACCCAGCCTGTGCTGATGTTTAGAGGCTTGATGCAGGTTTTGCATTAATTAATGCATGAGATAAGACTGCCTGTAAGAGCTTTATCTGCTATTATAAATTAAATCCAAGATGACTGAAAGGGAAAGTGATTAGAGAAGATGCTTCTTTTTTAAGCTTGTTTACTTAGTGCACTTAATAATAATTTCTGTACAGTCAGATTCCTCATGCTGAAAAAGATGAGCTTGTACAGATCTGCAATCGTTATGATAAAGCTTCAGCCAGCACAGCTTAGGGTCTGTATGTAATTCCTGCTACCTTTTCAACTGGCTCCCAGTAGCATGTATTCACACTAACTTGCTCATGCTCTAGTCCTGAATACTAACTGGCAGAATTAATGCAAATTACTACATATGTGAAGTTAAAACATGATAGCTGTTACTCACTAGGTCTTCATTAAGCAATCTCACTGCACATTAAAGCCCTAGCTGAACAGGGCTCCTCAAGCCAAAAGTGTGCCTGTAACAGTCTTTGGATAAGCACGTGCAACCAACAGGCTGTCAATAACAGGAAAATGAACTAAACCCAAAAACCCTTCAGAAAAAAGCACAGCTTCACCTCACCACACAAATGCCTCCACAAGAACTTAATGCAGAAACTGTCTCCTGTGGCTTTGGCCAGAACACATTCTTCTTGCTGTGGAAGTTTTCCTGATGTGTCAGACCAGTGGCTTTTCACAGGCTGCCCCACTCCACTCTGGATATCTATAAACCCCTCCATGCTCTTCCACTGGCTTATTTTCCAGCCCCACTCCTCTGCATGCAGGTGCCAAAAAGCAACTTGCTCAGGCTTCAGACATGGAGCTCTATTGTTCTGCTGAAGCCTGACACTCTGCTAGTCCACCTTAATTTGCACTACTTAGCCCACAAGTTTAAAAAGTAGCTTTCTGGTAATTAAGTGCTGTTAGTCTAGATGTCCAGCCTAAATTCAGTTCACAAATAATTCAGGAGAAAAATTGGTCTCATCTCATATTAATTTCCCTTGAGATCTGTATTATGCCACTTTTGGTTTTTGCCAATATAACAGGAAACCCATCCACTACATGTGGAAGTAAAGATGGCCAAGTAATTGTTTCAAACCCCAAGCTTTTTCTCAGTAAAACTTGTTCATCTAATAGAAAACTCATTAAATGTCAGCTCTGACAGTTAAATTATTGATAGGTCTGAATAGATTTATCTGAAATAAAGTGTGTGAATTGTTTCCATCTTAATCAAAATATTGAGTTAGAACCATAAAAGTACAGAATTCAAATAATTATATTTAAAACCATGAAGGAATCAGAACCACTTCTTGAGTTTTTAACTAAAATCTAACAAAACTAGAAGTATTTCTAGAATGTTGCCAAGGAGAATAAAGTCTATGAGTATCTTTAGTTTTGAAGCTCTCAGCCTTCAGCCTTTTTTTTTTTTTTTTAAAAATGAAATTAAATTAGTTATATGTAATTTCTCTAATGTAACTACATTTATATCAAAATGTGCTCAAACATTCAAAAGTGTTAAGTGACTTTGTTACATCAGTTTCAAGCAAGGTACTTTGCTACTCTGCTGCTGTTGCATTCATGCACCTTTTCCACCTGTTTATGTCATCACTTGCAACAGTAAGCATGACATTCCCCCAAGAGAGAAAAAACAGTTTCTTGTGTCATGAATCCCAGGTTTCACCTAGTTAATATCTTCCAAAAGTCAGATTTTGTGTTATTCTTAAGCTATTAATGGCTAATAGCTCCTACTGGGGTACCTAGGAGCAGGTGATCCCAGCTGCTCTTCTTGAATGTAAATCCTGACTGTAGAATGAAGAATAAAAATCACAGGAGTCATGACTTTTAAAGCAAGAAGCTTCTCAGGTTAAAATATTTTCACCTACA
>NW_008620899.1:20810-24543 GCF_000691845.1 Merops nubicus | reverse complement strand
CACGACCTTAGAAATGAAGCAAGGAAAAACAGCATGATTATGATGGAACATTGACCCAGTTGCCTCATAATCACCAAGACAATTCTCAAAGCAGATTTAAGAAAAATAAAGTTGCTAAGCCCCCCCACCACACACACACACACAACAAAACAAAACAAAAAAACCCCTAAAGATCTTCATTACCCACTAGAAAAAAATGTTTCATTTTTGAAAGTTCCCATTGCTATTGTTAAACTTGGTAGAAAAGGGTGGGAGAAAGCTAGCACTGTCCTTGTGGTGCTTCCTCTTAAAAAAACTCAGAGATAGTAGCAGTGGTTGTGATTACGTATTTTACTAATGTTAGCAACACTGAGAGGAGCATAAGACAATTTGTTAGTGCAATCAGGTAGCTACAAGATTTTATAGATAACACTTCTATTGGGAAGTAAAAAAATGCTCTGACTTGATTCATGAAGATACTTAAATTCAGAGCAGCTATTCACAAATCCCCAACAGTTTGACTGTCCATGCACTTTGATTTTGTAATTTAATACATTTTCCTAAAATGAGCCTATGGCCAAATTTTCCAGCTTTGGTATCATTAAAAAAATATCTGAATCACCACTGTGTACATATGAGCAAGGGATTAAGATTTGGCATTGGGATTTTCTAGGAAGATGTTCATGTTTTAAATCTGTGCTCTTCAGCTGAAGCCCAACATGACATTACACTTACATCAGCTAGAAACCTAACCTTCTCTAGTCAATACCTACAAATTTGGTTAGAATTAGAATAGAATTTGTCATAATGATTGGGCCTTCATTATAGGTTGTGATTTGGCATTTTCTGTACTTAAAAAAGAAAGGGATCTGATGAGCCAGTGCTTTTTATGCAATGAGTTATGCTATCACTCACTGTTGCTGATTTCATCAAGAAAGCAAATTCCACAGAAATACATTTTTCTATTCAAGCTACCTTTTTTGGTACTTCATTCTTTGTGAAAAGTCTCTTTTCCATCAGAACTTACTCATGACAAAACAAAGGTTTGCTTTTTATTCCTTTACAAGGGGAATTCAGTACAAACACTTGGGAAAGGATGACAAATGACACTGGGTAGCCAAAACCAACATTCAAAGAACAGGATCAGACAGACAGACAACTGACTCTTAGTGCCCACATAAACAAAATAAGAATAGAAAGAGGGTCAACAACAACTCAAAAAAGGCTATATTAGCTGCACATACTTCACAGTGTATGCCCCTTAAACTGGTGGTTACTCTTAGATTACCTGAGAACAAGTATGTGTAGATTGCTCTCTGTCCCTCTTGAAATGGAGAGCCCAGAACTGGACACAACACTCCAGGTGAGGTCTCACCAGGGCAGAGCAGAGGGGCAGCAGGACCTCCCTTGTTCTGCTGGACACACTTTTCTTAATGCACCCCAGGACACCATTGGCCTCCTGGCCACAAGGGCACACTGCTGTCCCATGGACAACTTGTTGTCCACCGGGACTCCAAGGTCCCTCTCCACAAGGCTGCTCTCCAACAGATCGCCTCCTAATCTGCACTGGTGTGTTTTTCACTTGGTAGAAGTCTTCTTACAGTTTTGGGCTATTTCACTCAGGCCCTCCTCCTAACCTGTACTGGTGTGTTTTTCACTCAGTAGAAGTCTTCTTACAGTTTTAGGCTATTTCACTCAGGCTTTCCTTGCACTTAGAGGTTTTTCCAGTTCCCCTAACATTAAAGGCTTAGTATTTGGTATAGACAACGCTAACTGCAATGGAAATGTTAGTAAGTCACCAACTCTCTCCAAAACTGCACTTTGCTATGTTTTTGAGAAACTGCCTGTTTATTACTAAAAAAGAGAGCTTTTATTTCACTGCAGTAGACATTGGCCAAAGGGTAGGATGCAGAAATGTGCCACCTCTGGGTGAGAATGTATTTAGTAACCTAAAGGGATTCCTTCAGTTTTGCAGAATGACCTGGTTTTCCTACAAAGGTAGGGCATACAGATTTAGTATTAGTAAGGACTGAGCAACACAGATCACCTTAAGCAAAGTATTTTATCTTGATACAATATGTGCATATTTTGAAAGAAAAAAAATATATATTGCGTAAGTATTCAAAGTGATTGATGCATAATGGTTGGAATTTAAGCCTTCAGCAGACATTGCCTGCAATAAGGTGCCAAACTGGTGTGCATTTCCAGCTCTAACTTCCTTTTTGTAATTGTCTCTTATATCATTTTACCTTCATTTAGGTCCAGCTTTTTCAGTCTGCTTCAAGGGTTTTTTTAAATTTTCTTAGGGAACAAATTAATGGACCTAGCACACAAATTGTCCACATAATTAGATAACATTCTTAGACATTTTACCACAGAAAAAGCCTTACAGGAGTGGAAATTGTAACAGCAATGAACATCAGAGTATCAGCTAGCCCATCTTCTGGCCCAGAGGAAGAACTGTCATTCCTAATATTTCTTGAATCTGTTTTTAAACCAGCCCCTCTGATGGAAATGCTATAATCTCATCAGTGCCCAGACAATATCAGTGCTAAACTACCTTTGCTTACTTTTTCAAATGACTTGCCTGAGTCTTCTCCCTATCATTTAAGTCCATTACTACCTGCCCTACCTGCAGGAGATGGAGGGGAATTGAATGCCGTTTGTTGTGCCCTGTGATGCAATTGAAGCCTTAGATCTCCTCAGTATTCCCTTCATTAAATTTGAAGTTACTGTCCCCCACCCCAAGATGTCCTTGTATTCTCCCCTAACCTGTTTTCAGATCTGGTCACTCTGGACCCTGACATTTGATCTACATCCTTCCTGATCTGCAGAATTCAGTGCTGAACAGATTAGGAGACTCCTATTTCAAGATTGTTTCTGATGATGCATCCACTCTGGTGTGTCTCACTCCAACCACATGACACCATTGAGTCATATTGTAATCCTCTATAATGCTTAAATCCTTTCCTGCAACTCTGCTGTCCAGGCAGACATGACCCTCTGTCCCTCTGAAGCTGGCATTCATCTGAAGTGAATTGTTAGATAATTTCTCAAGAGTTTGAGAACCTGATCTTGTCTTTCAATGTGCTTACAGCTTTTCAAATTAATATAATCTGCGTGGTTAAAACATTATTCTTTCATCCAGCTCACTGATGAAAATACTGAATAGTAGCAGACTCAAGCAAGGTCTTTGAAGAATCATGTTGGATACAGCTTTTTGGTTTGACATTAAAGCACTGATTTTGTACTCTAGAGTAGAGTTTTCTTACCAGTTCTGCACTTCCTAATAGTGTCACTTACTGCATATTTTCCTAGTTAGACATGGTGAGGGAGCATAAAATCTGCAAAAGTAAAATTATTTGACTCCTACTGCATCTCCCTCATTCACCGTGTCAGAGAAGAAAATGAGATCAGCTTGACATGACTTGTTACTGGTACATCCATGCTGGTTGTTACTCATCTCCTTGTCATCTTCTAGGTGCCTACCAACTGTTTGTTTGAGTATATTCTGGTAGTTTTCCATGCTCTAAGTTACAGTGACAGATGTATAAGTCTTTGGTTGTTCTTTTTAGCTGTCTTTCCCAAGATAAGGTCAAAGTTTAGAGGAAAATTTTTAAAAAAAATTTTCTAGACTCCAAGATCACCACTAGCAGTTATGATGGCTGAAGCAATTTGCCTGTGTGATCAAGCTTAAATTTCATGAGGTCAAATCAAAATGAGACTATCTAGTGTAAATAATATTAAATCTAAT
>NW_008620899.1:0-20779 GCF_000691845.1 Merops nubicus | reverse complement strand
TTCCCTATGATAAGCTCAACTCTTATCCTTCCTCTGACTATTCATGTAATGTCTTGCTGTATTTGGTTAATGATATTTACAACTTCTCCTTTTTCCTCATAGTGTAAACATTATGTTGGACACATATTATGCATAATATAGGATCTGGTCTAGTAGATGTATTAAATCACTTCTTTAGTGATAAGTGACAGTTCTTTTCTTGTTGATTTTCCCATGTCTGTTAGCCTCAATACTAATTTATTTAGGCTACACACTCTAAGTCTTTAAAGAAAAGTACCTTGATCTTGCTTAGGGCAACAGTAATTGTACCTTCGAGGCCTACAAGATCTGGGGTTCTTTTTGTTTGGTTTGGTTGTTTTTTTAAGAAGCATTGTCAGCTCAGACTGCTAGAATTATTTGAAAGTAAAGAGTTAAATATTTGTTATCAGCACACATTCCCTTTTCAGAAAGCTGTGAAACCTAGTCAAGCTAAATATAATTATTACACACAGGGATACATGTACATACACATTCATTAGTATCTTAATCAGCATTTTTTTAAAGACAAGAATGAAGGACTACATTTCTGTATAGTGTCCCAGTTAACTGTCCTATAAATTTGCTGGGTATAACCCTGCTGATGCCTCATTCAGTCTTTTCTTAAATTGTAAAATTTGAGAATTTATTAGTTTGATAGCATGGTTATCCACAGATTTAAACAAGGCAGCCATTAGTTTGCAAATATTTATTCTAGAAGGGAGGTTTCTGGCCTCCTTATACTAAAGGACAGAATCAATGGAAGCTCAAAGCATCACAAGAGGAAAATTGGTGAGTAAAGAGGGAACCTCAAGGCTAATGAGATGGAAGCATTAAAAAAAAAATGCTTTCACTGGCATGATTGTGCTAACACTGCTCTTCAAAAGCAGTTTGTGTCTAACTCTTGGAAGTCAGTAGGAGCATCTCCCATTCTCTTGGCCTTCATTGTGCTCGCCAGCTCGTAACGTGGAGCTTGGCTGAGGAGGGACATGACAGCGATTTCACCTAGTGCAGCCACTTATGCTCCCTGAACTGCACAGGAAGCACAACACTGAGTACAGGTAAGTCCCACCACACCAGAGCTGGCCACTGCTGCATTGGACTCCCACAGTCAGGAGTTCAGTGTCTGGCTCCAGACCAAGTCACCCAGGTCTATCTGAATTGTTCAGCTTAGTTGTCACAGTCAAATGCTGGGAGTGATGACAATCACTGGGCAGGTTTGTGTGTGAGGGGACAGGGGCTTCCAAATGGGGATGAGGCTCCTGGGACAGGTAAGGGAAAGGAAGAAGGGAAAGGACACCATGAGGCACAGCCAATCTCACGCAAAGCTCAGCTACAGAACAGTTGATGCCATGCCCTGGTCTTGAGGACAGAATCTGTTACATCTCATCCCCCTTCATGAGAGCTAACAGATAGCTTCTCAGACTGGAACTCAACATTGTGACAATTCTGATTAAGGATATGAAGAAGCAGATCTGAAGGAAATGAACAATTCTGTATTTCACCTTTCTCCGAGGCAGATAAACTTTCCAGTAAGAAAGTAATAAGCATGCAGGTAATTATGCTCCAAATGTCCTCTTAGGCTGACTTTTTTACTGTCTTAGTGGTCAAATTCACCATGTTCACATTTATTAATGCTGTCAACAACTGATTTACCTGCATTTGGCTTGCAGAAGACACACATAAGGCTTTAGCTAAGAAAGATGCTGCAGTACATTCTGTCACAGACATACCAGAGAAGCTTTACAGATAAAAAAAATCAGCTTTCACTGATCCTTCCAACTTTACTATAACAAGTTTCTTGAAATACAAAACCCAAATTACACATTGCAGTCTACAAAAACACTCTGCAGTCTTTCTAAGTCTGTAGAAAATTAATCAACTTCCCTTTAATACTTACAGCAAACCTTGTTATTACCCTATGCCTTGAAGCAGGTAGTCTCAAACCCAACAAAATGTCTTTGCATGTCTGTCTTACAGATTGCACAGATCTTGTCATGCTATTTGCATTTTTATTACTAACTCAAGTAACACAGCAGAAGTGTATATCGAATCTGCCATATTTTTGTAACTGTGGTTGAGTGTTGGATGACAAATCTGGACTGTTCCAAACATCTGACAGTTACACTGAAGCTCCATTTGATGGAGCAGCAGTCACTATGTATCTCTAGCAATGAATATAAAGTTATTTCATACATCAAAAGACAACATTATGTTATCTGCTCCATCCAAAGCTTCAAAAGCTCTGCTGGAGAAGTGAAGAAATACATTCTATTTAATTTCATACATCCTATGATCACACAGCTGTGTGGTACGATACCACCAAAATAACTTTTAAAGGAATGGAAACACTCCTTATGTTAAAACTCAGAAAGCAGTAATAAATCTTAAGGATTCAGTTTGCTACAGAAGTTGGATATTACAGCAACACACAGCACAGCTCTGAATACCATAAGAAAGAGGATGCATGACAAAAATGCAATTCGTAGTTTTCTCAACAGTTCTGCTTAGCTTTTTAAGAAGTGAAAAAGCTGCATCTGTCAGCTTTAGACTTGTGTTATATTTAACCCTAATTTTTTTTCCTAGTACCTGCAAACTTTTTTTTGGTTTGAAAAAAAAATCAGATAATGCTTCAGTCTTCAGTAAGTCTTGCTGCTAATATAAATAAAGCAAATCATTTGGAGGGTGCATTATGTTCCAAATTAGCTAGCATAATCTATCCCCTTAAATCTTTCTCTGACATGTCAAGTACTAGCCACTACTGCAAACAGAATACAAGACCTTGGACTCAATCTACCATGGAGGTCCCTAGGTATTGTTTAAATCTTCTAGGATTATCCCTCAAAATTTATGTGAGCAACCAGATAATCCAACTCACTCTTGTCACAGAACATAGGCTTACCTCCATAGGCTGTCGTTACCAACAGCTAGTGATGTGCCCCTTGCGTTATCCTTTTGCAAGAGTGGTGCTAAATTTGTCTTTAAATGAAGCAGAGGTGTCAGACAAGTATAAAGGATTGGTGTAAACAGACAATGGCTTGATGGCTGAGTGCCAGCTAAACCAGTTGAAAGATAATGTTTTCCTTACATTAAGGTAATGCTTGTTTGTAAGCAAGTAAGTATAAAGGCACAAGCAAGTTCAGTTTTCTGTTTTGAAAGAATCTGTTTTTGTCTACTTACACCAAATAGTGTAGTGTTTCCTAAAGCTTTTGTAAGTCACTGTTTCAGGAAGCAGATTTAAAATCAAAGCTGGTTAAATTATGAAAATCCTGGCCAGGTGGTGGACAAAACCAGGCAAGGATGAAGAAAGCTTTAAGAGACCAGATATCTAATGCAATATCTTCCTCAGATTTAGCTCTACACAAGATGGGAGTTTTGCCTAAACACCTAATCTTCACCTGGCTCTTGGTATGTATCTGGATAAATAAGAACAGACAGTTCTTGGAACTGGTATGAAGTATACACAGACTTAGGCACATTGATGTGTATATCTTCCTGTAAAGCTAGGAAATGTGTTGCTCTAATAGGCTTGCTGAAATATCACTCAAATATCTGAGAAAAGAAGTGCTTATAATAAGATGTAGTTGGGAGACATAGCAAGGAAGCTGCTAAAGAGGCCGGGATGGAGCCCACCATGCCTCTTGGCAAATACGTGGTATTCATTCACCATGCTCAAAAAGAAACATGGCAGCAGCTACTCTCAGAACTGCAGAGAAGAGAGATGAGAGGAGCTCTCCTCAGCTTTGCCTCTCTCTTCTCCTGCCTCGTACTTTTGCCTCACCCAGTCTTACTGTGCACTCTGCTCCCTTTCTGCAAGAAGCAGTGTCTAGAAGGCTGGGTGGGCCACACATACGTTTAAGAAGATTCAGTTAAGTTTCCAAAACTGTTTTGTATTGGATGAAAGAAGACGTGTCTATAATCTGGATACATACTTGTAACAAATTGTTTTAATATACATTATCAGTGTGTGTGTTTTGGTTTATCACTAGAGGCTAAATCTAGAACATTGTTAACGGTTTACAGCCAATTAGGCAACAAGTTATTTAACAGTAGCTTTAAATGATGCATATATTTTCAGTCCTAATTTCCTGGGAATCAATGTTATTTTTTCCAAATTTCTATTTAAAACTTTAAAGAATTTGATTCTTATCTATTAATGGATACTTCAGCCTTTTTGTATTTAGCAAAATATGCCAAGCTGGGAGTATGACAAAGTAATTGTTCACATTGCTACAGAAAAGATATAATAGTATGTATTTGAAACTACTACTCTTGTTCACTCAAGTCTGTATCTCAGGAACAAATACAACACTAAGTTTCCTGTGAACAGAGAGTTAAGTAACCCATGTCCAGCAATGATAGTACAGAAGACAGTTTATCAGGATAGAAGAAGTTCAGCCTCAGTGCATAGTCAGGGTTTAAGCACTTTATCAAAATCACAGCAAAACAATCTAGTCATCACAATAAACATCCCAACGAGTATCCAGAAACCTCTTTACAAGATAGGAGACTGAGGAAAACAAAAGTTACTTCCAATCTATCACTGAATAGTGGCAAGCTGGTGTCTCACCCAGGGATTTTATACAGGCATCACACCAAGCAAATTGCCATCTACAGGAAAAGAAATCTACAGGTTACAGGAAATACAGATTCTGTACCTTCTCTTGCACATCCTAATCTTCAACAGTGTGCTGGAGGGTTGTCTTTGTTTAACAGTAAGTAAACACAGCAGCAGTACAAGATGCTGTTAGGAAAAACCTGCCCAGTATTCAGCTTACTCCCATCATATTTGTAACACCCAGCACTGTTGAACTGGTGCTGCCAGAGGGGACATCCCTGCCTATCATTTCAGAGAACTATCATCACCCTCTGGATTTGAACCTGCCAGTTTTGAGCTCAGCATCCCAGATGTACAGATTATTTTTTTAACTAGAGGTGTTACTTTGGTTTTACAAAGTAATCTATATTGAAGAATATCTGCTTTTTTTCCCTTTTTCCCCACTCAGATGTCCTTCTGGAGCTGCCTGCCATTAGCACAGCATTTAACTGCCCAAAGGAACTCAAAGACTTATTAACTAGAATTAAAGTTTAAGACAACATAACAGAAAAATGTTGAAGCTCAGTAGTTAGGGCACATACTAGGGTAGGATCTGGTTTCTGTCTGAAATTCATTTAAAGTCTTTGAGTGGAATGCAGCCTGTTTCACAACTCCAGCAGAATTCATAATAAAAATCTAGTCTCATTATCAGTGCCCTGAGCCATTTACTTACTCCTACACAGAAGTCAGATGCATGGCAAATCAGTTTGCAGAGATCATTTAATTACTCAGGAGTGTACCTTGGGCAGTATATCCTAATTCTCATAAATGACCTATAGTTTCAAGTGTTTATTCAGAACAGAAGCATTTCAGAAGGGATCATTCATCACAGGCTTAGAAATTGCTCCTCTGTCAGTTTAAGACACAGTAAAAATATACACAGTAATTTTCAGGCTTGCATCAGGTTTCATTATTTTCCTGATAAAAAAGCTCTTTTTTTTTTTTTCCCTTTTTCCTCCACATAAAGAATAAATTCTCATCTAAGGGTTTTCTTAACTAGCATATTCTTTTATATTGAATCTAATGTTGAACATAATTTTATGTGGTCATTCTAGGACTGTAAGAATATTTTCTGTTTATCCTGGCACTCAGAATTTGGTTGCTTTTGTACAGCTACATTTTATTGCAGTATACAATAGTTCTTCATCCCCCCTACACATAAGAAAGGGAACTAAGCTCCATTAAGTTTTAAAGACTCATGAAGTATTACAATATTACCAAGAACATAAAGAGAGCTTGATTTTCAGCATTTTACTATAGAAAATTTGGACTCATTCTATTGACAAGGCTAAAGATGTTTCCATGTGAATGAGAAAGATGAGCTAAGCTGCTTTCCCTTGCTTCTTCCAGATAATTGTTACACGATTGCAAGGCATGTTCTCACAGGGTGTGTTGGGGAGCACCATCTAAATCCCAAACTACATCAGTCACGTGACATTGGGTGCAGTGACACAGGACATCAAGCCACTCTAGTAAAGGCAAATGAGGTGCAGCACCACAGCCTCAAGAAGACCCTTGAGATCCTGCCCCTCTGTGATCTCCTCTTTCTCTCACTTCCCTGTTACAGGTCTGCAAAGCCCTGGGGAACACATGAAGTTCTCACCTTGCCACAGGGGCGGGAAGCTGCCTGATGAAAAAGGAAGAGGGGGTGAGTTAAGCACCACAGCTACCTCACGTTCCAGCACTGTCTGCGGAAGAAAATTAGGCTCTACTACAGCTTATCAGGGAGCAAATTTTGCCCAAAGGCTTCCTTCATAGATGCCTTCATGAACATTGATTTTAATGCCACTAGTCATTGATAGTAGCTCTCTTTGCAATTAAAAGATGCAATAAAAATTACTACAGTCTGCTCAGCAGCAAACTTCAGAGACATGGTGTCCCAAAAGTCTGGTATGGACAAAGAATTCATGTTTTGGAAAATGTTTCAAATTGTCCCTTCTCCCCAGGAAACATTTATGACAAGCTTCACCCACGCTAGTTCAAATGCAAGTCTTTGTAAAGACAAAATTCCAGATATAGATCAGGTATAATTTATTATACCTCTAGTTTCCTACAGATAACTTGAAAAATGACTAGGCATAGAAATTTTCCCTGTTCAGTTAAAACAAAATTCTGAAGCCCCCCCAAACATGTATGTAAGCATTAATTATTCAGATACCTGTCATTTCAGTGGCTGATAACTGAAAAAAATGGATGAAATATGAGCTCCTGACAGTAAAAAAAAAAAGTATCTGGAGGAGAGAAAATGAAGAGCAACAAAAAATAAAACAGGAGTACCAAAACCAGGAGAGAAGCCATTGGGGTTCTTCCCCGAACTCACTGTCACCCTGCATGATATAAATCATGATAAAGTCCTGAAGAATGAGCAGTGATGCAAGGCAAGATTCTACCCCTGCCTCAGCTGCAGATGTATCACAGCTCTCAGTAAAAGCCTGACTTTGAACAAAGAACAGCATTACAGGTAATATTTCTTGGCCATGAGCCAGAATGTAAATTATTTGTAATGCATCATTGCTGCTGAAATTCTTTGCACGACTCGTGGCTGAGAAAGCAGGATCTCCTGAAATCTAAGCAGGGAGTTGGTAGCGCACCGCAGCATTAACAACTGTGGGTGCAGGCTGAATATCTGCACAGCTCCCAGAATTCTGAGCCACATGGCCTTTATGCAAAGCCTGTGAAAGCTCTGAGATGCAGCCTGCTAGATGGATTGCTTGTCAGTATTGATCAGTACTGCTGAGTGCGTATCTGCAGGTGCCACGTTATCAAATGACCTAGACCTATGAGCAATGAGCTGTAATCTGCAGATAAATTTAAAGAGCCTAATTCCCTGCTGATTTAAAACAGGATTCAAGAGTCTCTCCAGCTTCAGATATTGACTAGTAAGAAACCGCAGGACAGGAAAGTAAGTGAATATTCCTTGCAGTAAGCACAAACTCATCATTACCCTCAGTCTGAAGATCCTGAGTAGCCTTAAATACCTACAGCAATTAGAAAGACAGCATTGAGATAAAATGGGCATTTGCATCTGAAAAAAAATAAATACGTAAACAGCTAGACCCAAACATCTCAGATTCTGATTTATTTTTCTCCTCTTCAAACAACCCTAATAATGTAGATACTATTTTCAAGACAGACAATTTAAACAATTAGACAATTTAGACAATTGCTCTGTAAAAAGAACTTCCTCATTTTTTTCTGTGTTTGGGGATTTTTTTGATTGGTCGGGTGTTGGGATTTTTTTTGTTTGTTTGTTTGTTTTTTAAATATTATTACTCTCTCCCTTAGACTCAGATTCTTTACTATTTCTACTACTGCAGTTTGAACAGCTTTCTGTAAAACTAATGACTGCACTCTACCCCCTCTACCCCTTAATCTTGTTTTGTTTGACTGATTAGAAACAAATAGAGCATGAGCTATAAAGGAAGAACTTTTGCTCTTCATCAACTGACAGAAGGCATGTTATTCTCAAACTCCCAAACACGAACCTGCTGGTTTATAAATAACTTCCAGACAGTTAGTCACATCTAAGCCTCCCTAAAAGAGAATTGAGGGGAAGAGACGTGTTTGGACAAAATTCCTGTTCTGGATCATTTAACCATTAAATTGAATGAAGAATTCAGTTATTTGGCTACATCGTACAGAAATACATGGGCAGATCTTATCTATCAGAAAATTTGATACAATTACCCCTCTTGCATTTTTGTAATGTGCATGTTCTGGCAGATTTTCTTGTAAGAAAGATCACACAAATTACTAAGACACCTGGATAAATCTGAGTGGTCCAGATTACTAGATTCTTGGGTTTTTTCCTATTAGATCATCCAGGTGACAGCTACTGATTATTTTAGCTAGAAATTATTTATTTAATTATTTACTGATTATTTTAGTTTGAAATGGCTACAGACATATATGTTTTGAAGTTCACATTACACTAAGTGGAATAATGTACCACTGTTACTTTAAAGTAAGAACCAAAATATTCCAGCTAAGCAACACCAAACATCTCATATCATCTGACTAGTGAAGCTAACCCGAGCATCCTTTTGCTCTCACTTTTTCACATGTAGGAATTGTGGGTTTGTAACTACATATGTTCCAGTATTTGCTATTTATTTTAAAAGTACCATTTATATTTGTTTTCCTCTATTAGAGAGTAATAATCAGACATTCATAATGGTGTTATAACTAATTTGTACTTCACTTTAAAAAGTATAACACATGTTGGAACCTAGCTGTTTGAAATTTCCTCCTGATGTCTGCATTTCCCTGGAATGGCTTTTGAAAAGCAGTTGATTTTACAGCTTTTGTGCTATTTTTAGGCATCTTTCTAGAGATTAACTGGAATAGAGGAACACAGAAAAATCAAGCATCCTGGGCTCTCCTTTGACCTTCTATATTCATTGCTTCCAGTTATCCTAGATTCAGAAAACCTTTAGTATTTTACTTGCACATTACTGGTGCCTTTAACTTCAACAGGACAACAAGCCTAACAAGTGGGAAGGTGTCAGAAGCATATCTTCATGCCCTTGGACAGCAACATCATGTATCCTCCTGCACTGTGTTGAGAACTGATATGTGTATTAATTTAGTTTCCTGCTGCTTTAACATAGATAATGCAAGCATTAAGAAGCTGTTGTGCAGCCATATTCAAACAGGTACAGGATATTTATGCTAAGCCTTGGGACAAGTTGTCCAGCATGTAATTGTGTTCAGATGGAGGACAGCAGGTAGTGAAGATGAGGTCAAAATTGAGAATGACATGAATTTAGCTGACTTGAAGATGCTGGCAGATAGTTTGCTTCAGCTGCTCTGAATGAAAAGCCTCACCTAAGGTGCACTGAGCCTGGCTAGTTTCCACCTGAAACCTGGTCTGTTCACTTTTTGCCTCTGAATAGCTCCAGTAATATGTGGGGTGGGAGGGAGGGTGGCACCTGCAAAAGTGCAGGTTCTCCATTTGAATCCAGCATCTGCAAGGTATTGTGCCTACTGTTGCTCCTGTACAAAAGCATCTTCATGAGGCAACATATGTGCATGAACCACATGGAGGAAAAAATGCCCATGCAATTATGACTGCTAATTAAATGTTTAAAGAATAGTATGCTGCTTCAAAGTTGCTTTTACGAGCTAAAGGACAAATGGGAGACTACTACAGATATTAGTTTCCACAGGGCTCTGGTCACCCTTTTCACTGATGTGGTTTGAATTCACCCTTCAGTAGCTAGACCCATTTTGGAACTGAGATCCAGCACCCATCTCTAGCAAAGATTCTGAGACTTCCCATTTCCTCAGAGGATCCCCCTGCATTGTATGTTACCCATTGGTGTAAAAAAAAAACACTTGAAAAGAGAATACTGTCTCTTGGGCTGTGTTTTACCAAATACTTTACACAGATGGACACAACTTCCCCTGGCTGTGAAGATTTTCTAACCTTTATGGTTTAAAAGTTTCCTATTAAACAACACTTCAGCAAGTGGAAATCCTACTTGCAAGTGGCAGTGCCAGTTTCCAGGGTGCTGTGCTGTAGTTTAATAGTGCCAAGTACTAGCTTGAATTTTAAAGCATGTTTTTAATGTTTTGAACTGCATTTACCAAAATTTCACTACAGACACTGTGAGCTTGATGTTGCACAAAGAACCACACTTTTGAGAACATTTAAACATCACAATCAAATCATGACTGGTTGATATCATCACAGTTGCTGTACCATGTCTTGCAAAAATAGATTGCAAAATGTACAATTAGCAGAAATAATCTTACAACAATACTATTTTTGGAGAGCAGACATAAACATTCAGAGCCATTATCTGTATCTTCTCCAACAAGCATAAGTAAGCCAAGTTCTCCCTAAGGCTTTTTGTTGCTGTGTGGATAGCTCCAGCCAATCTTTTCTTAGCCATGTTTAATCCATTTTCTGTCACACATCTTTTTATTTATACCAACATTTTAATCTTAATTTTTTTTCTTCACGCTTTTGTTTAGGTACTGGAATTCAGATTTTCTCTTGTTTTTGTTTTTTTTCCCCTATACTTTCATCTAATTAAAGCTTCCTTTGTTACTACATTTGTTTTTCTTTTTAACATGTATTTTCACAGCAAGTACTCCCTCCAGCAAGGCTCACTGCATTTCCTTCCTAGCACTTTCCAGGTTTTTACTGTGGATTGTCTATCCACTTCCTATCTACGTTTCCTTTTTTTAAAATACAAGAATCACACTGGAAGTGCAGTGATTGAGTAATTATAATGTCTACTCAGGGGGAACACCACAGGAATCCTAGACTCATTGTTTATTGTTTTTCCTTCCTAGCACTTTCCAGGTTTTTACTGTGGATTGTCTATCCACTTCCTATCTACATTTCCTTTTTTTTAAAATACAAGAATCACACTGGAAGTGCAGTGATTGAGTAATAATAATGTCTACTCAGGGGGAACGCCACAGGAATCCTAGACTCATTGTTTTTATGCAATAATATATAAAAATGCATTTCCCATCAGGAAACCCATGTAGAAATACAAGGCTTCTGCTAATTACAATAGTCCAAGATACAGCCCTAATGCTGGCAGAAGTGTCTAGCAGAAAAGAATATAGATGCAAACGAATAGAAAGGACTTGCAGGTTCCACTCCACCCTTTTCACTGGTGCTGCCTGTCTCAGTCCTCAACAGCCCTTCCTACCAGTCTCCATTTCTCATCCCCTGTATGCAGCATATTCCCTGGACATCACCCCTCCAGACTTCTTCCTGTTCCTGGGGCTCCCATACCACTCACAACAGGCAACATACCCGTGCCTGAAGCCAGCAAGGAAAATACACACGAAGGCAGCACAGGAAGAGGTAGGTCAGGAGTGATCAGGATCCACACCACAGAACCCCCAGCATGAAGGGTGAAACTTGGAGTTAAGAATATACCTGAAGGTACAGCTGAAAAGTTCTTACAATCCCTCCGTTCCCACAGCTGGGGTACTGCTCAGGGAGCTGCCACAGCTGTTGCCCATCATCTGAACATGCTTTCTAGAAACATCCTCTTCCCCAGGTTCATGTCTGTCATTTACATGTGTGACTCCTCCAGCTCCTACTGAATGCAAATGACCCTGTAAAGCCCGGCTAGGTAATTTAATTTCTCTTTGTGCTGGTGCCAGGATGTAAGGGTCCTGCAGGGAACATGCAACTGGCAGACCACCTTCAGGCTTGGCCAGAGAGATTTACCAGGGTGATGCTGAGCATCAGCATGCTGACTCCTTCAACAGGCCTTCTCAGCTCCGCGTTGAATTCAGCTTTAGGCTTTCCAAATGCAATATTGTAAATCACATATAGGCTTGGGTGGCATGCCCCTCCCTTACCCTCTGCCTCACTTAGAGAAGCTGTTTCAACTAACTTTGTGTTTTCTGCATTTTAACAAGCATACTATACAGGCCACACTAATAGAAGAGATGAGTTATACTATATCACAACCCTGTTGGGTGCAGGAGTCAACATTTTGGACACACATCTAGAATATTTTCAGTATAGTAATGAAAGATCAGTCTCTTGTTTCCCTACTGTTTCCATCAAGTTTCTTTGCTACAAGACTACAGTAACATCTGTTTTCCCAATAAATCAATACAAAGCATGAATGAAGAAAAATAAGCAGCTCCTAGTGTCCCACACTGCCAGGGAATTTGGGGCAACCAGCTTTGCTTTAGCCTCTAGAGTGCCTAACATATTCTGTTCAGTGGCGGTTGTGACGGTTCACTGCAGACCTGGGCTCTGAAATTGAAAAGAGCCCGGTACTGCCCTCCCAGGAATAGGGCTAGCCCTATATGCCATTGCTGGTTCTCACTGTCCCCTAAAACCCTCTCAACAGAGCCAGGAAATGTGGGACCAACAGCTTTGCTTTAGGCTGCAGGCTTCAAACATATTCTTTTCTGCCAGGACTATACCTGTTCACTGCAGAGCCCCGCTGTGAAAGTAAAAACGTCCAGGCCCTGCTCTGCCACGATAGGGGCTAGCCCTGAATGCTGTTGCTGGCTCTCACTATCCCCTAAAACCCTCTTAACAGAGCCAGGGAATTGGGGGCTATCAGCTTTGCTTTAGACTCCAGACTGACTAACATACTCTGTTCAGCCGAGGCTATACCGGTTTACTGCAGAGAAAGGCTCTCAAAGGGAGAAGTCCAGGCTCTGCTCTCCCAGGAAAGGGGATAGCCCTGAATGCAGTTGCTGGTTCTCACTATCCCCTAAAACTTATTTTAAAGAGACAGGAAACTTGGGGCCAACAGCTTTGCTTTAGGCTGCAGACTTCAAACATGTTATTTTCTTCCAGGACCTGTTCACTGTAGAGCCCGGCTGTGAAAGTCAAAACGTCCAAGTTCTGCTCTCCCAGGACAGGGGATAGCCCTGAATGCAGTTGCTGGCTCCCACTATCCCCTAAAACCCTCTCAACAGAGCCAGGAAGTTTTGGGCCAACGGCTTTGTTTTAGGCTGCAGAGTGACTTATACACTCTGTTATGTGTGCAACCACGTCGAAGGGAGTTTGGGTTTCCAAGGTATAGCCATATAAGCACTCCTTTGGTAAAACATTGATACCATCTGCTTTGTACATTACAACTGTCAAGCCCTCACGTTGAACATGAATGAGCAGGGGGTCCCTGTGGGATCACACCAGCATAAGGAGACCTTCAGGGCAAAGAATGATTCTCTGCACTCAGGCATGGCTGAGAGAGATCCTTCCCAGATGATTTTCATCCTTGCCCAAATGATAGTGGTAATGGACTGTCTATGGCCCATCCTTGCTGCTACCATTTAATGCAGCCTCCGTCATTAGCTGGCAAAGTGAACCTCAGCTGAAGATCAGCTTCCCACAAGCAGCAGAGGGAAGGCAGCAGCATTCATTCCAGGTTACATGGCAATAAAAATAATTCAGAAATACACATTTCTAAAGCTTTCTCTCTTAGAAGAAGTAAATGAAGCTATTTCAAGAGCTTCAGTCAAAACAGACATTCCCTATTCATAATTGAATAAGGCATTTGGGTTTACTGAGCTGCTCAAAGTGCTTTGCTCCCCACTGGTTGAGCACCAGCCAGCAGTAGCACTTAGCCCTGTTTGAGCAGCCCTGTGGGAAAGCTGCTGACCCCGTCTGCCCTGTCAGCCTGGGTCGCTGGTCACGCAAGATTTTGTGTAGAGGACCATGTGCAATACAAGTGAAATATTTACCATAATCATATTCATAAGGGGTCTAACTCTCAGGAGAGATAAAAAGTCCAAATTCCATATTGGAAATGAAATAAAACGTAGTATAGTTTTTTGGAGTTTTTTTTCAATTGCATTCAAAAAGTTTGGAGCCAGACAAAACTCTGGTTTTGTTGAGATCGGTTGGCACAAGAAATACTCAAATATTTCTGGTGAAAGTCAGGAAGCAAACGTAACTGAGCAGAAGCAATGCTTACTACCAGAAAGCCTCTCTGCTTGCAGAAAGCTCCAAGCCCTGAGCCGCCTCTCCCTGCGTCTTTCTTGTTTGCTCCACCTCCACCTCCATCCCTGCAGTCTTGCTGCACCAGCAGCTGGGTGCTGTTGGTTCCCTGAGGCCGCGGGGGGCAGTTACAGATGTGTAATGGATGCACTTACAGCCCCCTGGCTGGCGGGGTGTGTGCTGTTTGTGAGCTGGTGCAGTGATGCCGTGTCTGGGGCAAAACGCCGGTAGAATGAGGGGGAGAGGAAGGTCCTACAGAGGGTGGGGGTCGGGCACTGCGGGTGGCAGGGGACAGACAGAGGCAAGGCTGGCAGCATGATGGTGGCAGGGCATCCAGCAGCCCAAACTGCAATAGTAGGTGGCCTAAAGTTTCTACTTCATCTAAAAGACAAACCCTATAGAAAATGTGAAAATATAACTTTTTTGCTAGAGGTTTTTGCTCATGAGGGGTGTGTAGCTCTGGAGGCAGGTTGTGTGCTTGTCACAGGAGGCACCCTGACATCCACGCTACAGTGAGCACCGCAGAGGATTGTGCTTGTCAGCTTTGTGAATCACCACCTTTAAAAGGCGGTGTGCTCTCAAGTGTTTAGATGGAAGGGAAATGAAGCCTATACCTCTTGGTCTGTAGCTAGTTGCCTGTTTCCCAAAAGCATTTCAGTATGTACTTTACTTAAACTCATTAGCCTACTCTGGTTATGTTAAGTCCTTTCCCCTCAAGTCTCAGTATGTCTCTGTCTAGCCAGATGTGTTCGTAACAGTCTATTAAAATGAACAGTCTCATATTTTCTTGATTTACCCTGTTAAAGGTTTGTTTCCAGCAGTCATCTTCCATGGAAATTCCCATGATCTGATCTTGTGAGCCCCAGTAGAGCATGACACTGCTAGTGTCACCTTAGCTACCCGATGAATCTGCAGCACACTAAGTGCTAATGTTCAGACACTGAACTTTCTCTTAGAGATGGGCCATGTTGGCTACTGAAAACACTTCCTGAATCTGGGGCTTAGAGCATCATTCAGGTCACACTGGGATGGTTGCTGAGCTTTGTTCAGTGCTTCTAGGTAGCTCTTCAACACCTCACAGTAGAAATATCTGGAATACAAGTTCCCATTCTCCTCAACAACAAAAGACTGCCTGTGTTGGGTGAGGGCAATGACACAGTAAATTAATCTGGCAGAACCTGAAGCCTCCACAGTGATCTTAGCACAGTTAAAACTTTGTATAAAAACCAGCAGCATCTGCTGGCGATAAAGGAGGTCTGGGAATTAAGAATTGTTTCATGACCTCTGATTTGATCGTGACTCAGAGTTGAGAGACTACATTTGTCTAACGTGAAGGATAACAACTCTAACCTGTTCCCATGGGATATTGAGAGGATCTCTTTAATGATTACCTTGTGCATCAGATGTGTCACACTGTCCATGAGCAGTAAGTGCTCTAATTTATTCCAGGTATGTCTGGACATGAACAGAAGTGAAATCTCCGAGAAGTTCAGATGCTTAACACCTGAAAATCGTGCTTTGTTTTACAGAGCTGGAGTTCAAGATTCATAAAGCAGGATGGATCTGTCCTTCAGCTGCTATGATTATAAGTGTGGCCATAACAACAATCCTTTCTTTTTCTCTTAAGTATCCTTAACAGTATTCAAGGGCAATCTAGGCCTCATACAAGAACAATGAAGATATGTGTGCTAATTCTTGGCTGGCTGTTTGGGCAATACATGAGTAAAACTCATCTATTGCCCATGGAGTGTTTTACTGTGGCAACATTATTTTTTTTTAAGGAATAAATGTTTAAATTGATGAAAATAGAGCCTTGCCAGCCATGACTATAATACATCCTGCCCACAGTAATTCCTGGTCTGGCAAGTGTGGGCAGAAGCTTGTTCAGAGGCATTTACCCAACCTTTGGCAGGTCAGAAAAGAGACATTCAACCTATAATGAAGAGTGAAAACTGTGCAAAACTCCACTGGCCACTCTTCTCCTTACCCTGTTTTACCCCATCAGTGGAGAGATGGTGCACAATCTTGGGATGCCATCACAGCTCTGTGGCATGGCCCAGCTCCTTGGGACACCTTTATATGAACCCAATGGCACAGTTGTGAAGAAAACCAGGTCTGTTGCAGAGTCTCTGAGTTTGGGCTGTGGGCTGGCACACATAATTTCCCTCCCTTGTGTCAGTAACTTCAAGTAGTACAGTCTTGCCAGTTAAATTTTGTTAGCAGTTTATGTTTTGCATCCATACTTATTGTATAATTTTACTTCTACATGTAACTCATGGACTGACAGCAAAGATTGCATAGGTAAAACCCTCCCTGCCTGTTCTTTCTCTTCTGACTGCTTTAACCAGTGCACATGATTATTTAAAACAAATATCTGCATAAGAAAAGGTGAAAGTGAATAATAAAAAGAATAACGTAAAGGATATTTGACTTACAAATCAGTAGATGGGCTTTGTGAAACACTTAATATGCACTGCCACATTGAAGCTTGAGCTATTAATCCTGTTGGTTCCACCTGTCATTGCCCTGATGCTATTTGCATGTAACCTCTCTTTCTAGTGGTACTTGGTAAGCCAAAAAAACATAGTTTGCCCTTGAAAATCAGGGGTCACTATAATGAGTCCTTGTTTTGGATAGGTTAGAAACACACAGCCATTTGCAAAGAGTTTTTTTAATACACAGTTTATACATTTTATTGATTCACATGGGGAATAATAGAAACTTTAAGCAGAATGTCATTTTTGCCTCAGTGAAATTTAACAGCTTGATGCACTACCATCTGTTTCAAGGAAAATAAGTATCACACTGATTTTAGAGTTTAATGCTATAACAATACTTCAAATTGTACTGCAATACTGACAGCAGATTCATTCTTTGAGTAGATTGATCTCTTCTGGAGGTGCTGTAGGACTGCAAGACTGGACAGAATTACTTGGCATCTTAAGCAGGAAAGACAGGAAATATGGCACCTTAGAAGAAAGGAAAGCAAAAGATGCTTGACAGCATAGTCAGCAGAAGAGTCAAGGGGAAAATGACCACATTGGCTTTGTCTGCTGAAGGCAAGATAGCAAGCAAGGACAGTAGCTGGTGGACTGTAAAATCACACTGCCAGGAGCTGTTGATATGACTATACCACGGCTGCTGTTCTGAAACTGCTATTGCCCTCCCAAGACCTTTCTCATTCTCCTTGTGTTTGTGACTAAATCTCTATTATGTGTTTTCTGGAACGGGGAGCCATTTTTCCGTTTTGCATGTGCACTATTGAGCACCCTGTTCATAACCACTAATGTTTCTACAAATGATAAACTTAATAATGACAGTACTGATTGCTTTCATTTTCTCACTGGTATCCTCTCTTTCACCCTGACAGCCAAAAAATGTTCAAATAAAAGCCTGAATGTCTTTGGTTTGCTCCCTGAGCTTTTGCAACATAAATCTTTCCTGCTCCTATTTCAATGAAGGAAAACATTCTCCTTCACTGGTAGATAATCTAAGCAATAAAAGTCATATTAACAAGGGTCTTCTTAGACAAAAGTCAGATCTAGGAAGTTTAGAAAGTTATTTGCATTGGTTAGTTATTGTCTGAGTTAACTGCTGCTCCTACTTTGCCTTCAGCTCTCAGTGGAAACGTATAGGTGGTCTGGGGAGCAGAGTGTGGATAATGTCCTGTGGGTGCCAGGGAGCAGAATTTCCAACCCCCAGGTCTTCCAGAAGCCCTTCAGGGCAGGAGCAGTTATCTTGCCTACCTGCAGGGTTTCTTGACCAACTTGTTAGACTAGATGCTAAATAGCCTCTGCACATCCTCATTGTACTTCAATATTACAAAGGCTGAGAAGTATATAAGAATTGTTTGCTAAGACATTTTTTTCCCCCAAATGCCACTTATTTGCCATGATTCTGCTGATGCTTCTGCAAGAAAGTGAAACAGATTGAGGATGACTTGAATCCCACCTCCTCATTTCCCCCCCTACCCCCCCAGTGTTGTTTTTCCTTAATTTTTTTGTTAGAAAGCATCATATGGGTATGGGTCCTCAGTATTACAAGCTGCAAAGGATTAACATAAGTCAACCAGGGTATTATTGTTAATATCTATGCTACACCTGGGCATTAAAACAGTTAAACAGTGGAACATCCTCCTTCACTTGTTGGGAGTTAATGATGTGTGAAAACAACGTTTTCTTCCTACCATTTGTTATCATCAGGGACTGGACATTCCAGCTTATATTCATGAAAATGAATGTATATAAATTTTGTATTTGTATTCATGAAAAATTATTGATCTATAATGGGATTTGTTGTGTTTTGAAATTAAGAATTAATGAAAAAACTTTCAGTTGTTCTCATCTGACTCCACCTAGAAATAAATGCACCACAGGAAAAGACTATTCATAAATGAAACTGCAGTAGGAAAGAAAAATACCTTGCACTATTTTTATTGCAAAGCTTTTATCAGCACTTTTCTTCTGTTTTGAGTGTTGGTGCTAAAACTATCTACTGTGTTGAAAATGCAGCTTATCTGCCTGAATACTCTCTGCTAACAGGGCAGACTACTCCACGCCCAGGCTGAAGTAATGAGTTTTGCAATTACTTTATTATGCATTAGGGGAAAAATCTAATCAATAAATGTTATTAAAATTTTAGCAATTGTTCTTTAAAAGACAGTAGTTTGCTAGAAATCTGGAGGTAGAAGTGCTGACAACCTAAGAGGTGCCTGGGACTTGAGCTTTATCACAGCATGGTTACAGGGATGTAGTCTGGGGTTGTGAAAGCTGATGGCCACTTGGCTGCCATCAGCCAAGATTGTGAAGCTTTCCATCCTGTATGAAGCAGAATAAATAGCAGAATCAGAGCCTTGGCCTTCAGAAGAAAAGATGGCTTGTTCAAGGGATCTGTTTGGCAGGATCTCACAGGATACTGCCCTGGAGAGCAATGGGACCCTGGAGAGTTGGTTGACCTTCAAGAACATCCTCGTCAGAGCACAAGAACAGTCTGTTCTGGCACATGGGTAGTTGTGCAAGTCTGGCAGGTGGCCAGCATGCATGATTGGGTCTCTCCTGCCCGAGTTCAGACAGTGAGCAAGCACAGAAATGGTGGAGAGTACTTGCCACCCAGGAGCAACACATGGACATTACTTGAGTGAGCATGAAAGGATTTAGTACAGCTAAAGCTCAGCAAGAGTTAAAGCCCATAAGGGATTTGAAAGGTGACAAGAAGGGCTTCTGTAAGTACATTGACAGTGAAAGAAAACTGTGTCCTGCTGCTCAGGGCTGTAGATGACTTAGTGACATCAGACATGGAAAAGGATGAGGTACTTCATGCCTTTTTTTTTTCTTTTTTTCCCATTGATGACATCTGCACTTGGGCATCGAAGCAGAGGAAGACAGAATAGGAGAACACTTCAGCTAGGTGGACACAGCTAAGTCCATGAAGCCAAGCAACGTATTTCTAAAGGAGCTGCAAAAGTCAACAAAGCCAAAGTCCTGCATCTAAGGCCACATAATCCCATGCAATAGCATGGGCTGTGCTCCAACAGCATAGAAAACAGCTTTGGAGGAAAGGACTGAGGGGTATCAGAGGACAATAAGCAGAATGCAAGTCAGCCATGGGCTCTTACAGCAAAGAATGTCAACTGCCCACATTGTGGGCTGTATTAGCAAAAGCCTATTCAGCAGGTTGATGGAAGTGAACGTTCCCCTCTATTTGGCATGCAGGAGATTGCATCTGGAGCAACACATGCAGCTTTGGGCTCCCTAGTGAAAGAATGATATGGACATACTGGAGCAAGTCCAGCTCTTGGGTTGCAGCCAAGGCTGTCATTAGTGTTCACAGCTCAAACTGGTTGAGCCCTGTTAGACCCAAGTAACTCAGTTGGACACACAATTAACCAAGTCAAACTTAGCTATCCATGATACACAGACCAGGTAAGATGACCTAATATTTTATGAATATGAAATAAAAAGAACACATGAGGGAGAACAGTGTAGAATCTTTTTGAGCCAGCATGACAGAATTGGAATAGAAAATTATTTACCATCAACCTGCCCCTTTGGTGCACCAATGCAACAACTTAATGCCTGAATGAAGTACTTAATTCAGGAGATAAAAAGAGAGATACTGATCATCTTCAGGGTTATTACTTGGAAACCCCAACCTGCCTTAAATATTTGTTTGCGTTGGTGTGCAAGCATTATATTAGGAACATTATACTAGCAAGCAAAAGTGAGTGTCAGTGAGCTGGAACTGAGTGCTAAAGCTCCAACTTCAGTGGGATACAGCTCCCTGTCTCCTTGTCACATGAACAATGGTGAAAGAAGAGCTTGTGCTAGGGACATCACCTGGTTTATTTAGATGCATTGAAGCTGTAAATAAAGATCCTAGGATATGATGAAAACATTGAGGACATTATACTAAAATATACTTTATTAAATAAAATATTTTTCCCTCTGTCATCAATAAACACACTAACAGGATTTATACAGATACATGTACATTTGTATGAAGAACATATGTTCAGATTTCTCAGCTCTGTTTTTTTCTGTGACATTTGCATCATGCTGTAACAGGTCCAAGTTTTTACAATGTAAAATTAGACAAAGCTCCCAATATTTTATTATATAAGTTAAACAGACAGTTGTATGTTGCGCGGGGAGCCCTTAGAAGCACGACAGACTTCACAGAAGGTTCGCCAGTGTTCCTAAGGGCTCCCCGCGCAACAAGTGGTGACC
>NW_008620898.1:173532-181193 GCF_000691845.1 Merops nubicus | reverse complement strand
AGGGCTGGGTGTGCTTCGGGGCGGGGGGAAAAATGCTCCTCTGTCTCCCTCGAAGCCCACCTTGAAGGTGCCTTCCCCCTCACTTACCGGTCCGCCTCGGAAAGTTTGGCTTCGAGGTGACTACCGGAGGAGACAGAGAGCGACACCTCCGCCGCAGCTGACGGCAGAGGGATGGAGGGATACAGTGGCCTGGCTGGGAAGGCAGCTCTCCTTCCCACCAGTGACACCTGAGCAGAACATGTGCTTCACGAAGCAGGCATCATGTCCTGCAGGTGAAAGTCGAGCAAGAAGCAAAGCTCTGGTCCTTAGGAAAAGCTACCACGGGACCGTGCTCCATGCTTGGGCACATCAGCATCCTGAATTCCAAGGTGCTGGTATGAGGGCCTCTGCAAGACACTGAATGCAGCAGGTCACTCAGTTCCTCAGCAGTTGGCCCTGGGTGTCTCCTTCAGCTAGATCATGCTCACTTTTTTTTTTTTTCCTTCTTTTTTTTAAACTGGGGTTAATTTTTGGCTTGTAATCGTACACCTGCCTCAGAGAGAGGAAGAAAGCTCTTAGCTCCATTTTTAAAAATCCAAGCTTGGATGAGCTCTTTAAGTGATTATAAAGTTGACTAAATGTAAAAGCTTCGCAAAGGCAGTAATTTCAGACACACTTCTGGCTGCTAAGACATGTCTCTGTTTCATTCTCTGTATATTTTTAGGGAGCTTAAGTGGGGTGGGCAGCTCAGTCACTGGAAAAAGGTTTTTTTAAATGTCATGCTTCATTTGGCTGTATGGAAAAGCTGAGTATCAGATGTCCTGTCAGGAAATAAGATACACTGATATACAATGTGCAAACATTTTATTTTGAAGAACTCCTTCACAGTCTCACTTCATGAAAGTGAGTTGCCCAAGTTAGTCACACAGCAAAGCGAAGTCTACATCCTGATTTAGGTTTAATTTCTTGGTTTAGAGCTCATGGCAGCAGGAAAGGGACAGCGTGCCTCAGTTTTTTTTTCCTGCGGTTTCAATAATTCTTATCACCACCATCAGGAAATGGGTCCCAGTCCACAAGGATACGGAGAGAACATTAGCCCAGGGAAAAATTTTAACCTCTTCTTTATAGCTTGTTTATTGAAAGTGGAAGTGTGAATGACCAGTCTTTTATGTAGGATCCTCACAGCATCATGTTTCTGATTTTGCAGAAGGGCTCTCTGGAGGTCTGGGGATAGGTGGTACCAATGAAAACCAAAACGTAATCATCAGGCAGTTTTCTTAGTTTTCTTGAATGGAAGGGCTTGACAAGCTTTAAGTGTGAGGCAGGCAACACTTCTCTAAATGGCTATTGTTATGATATGACCTTAATCTAGTGCCATCAAAAGTCCTTTGGGTTACAGTGAGAAGACAGAGCTAGTTATTTTGAAAAGGGAAAAAAACAAACAAACAAACAAAACAAAACAAAAAAGAAAGAAAGAAAATTTAAACTCCTTTTCCTGTGTTCTAAAAGAACTTACTCATTTGCTACCATTTACTCCTAATGAGTTACTCCTGATTTTGCAGCTCACCGTGAGTGAAGACTAGACTGTTCCTTAAAAAAGACTGTTTATTTGGGGGACCATCATTCTCATCAGCTTCACACAGATAACCTGAAATCGCCTCACAAGAAAAAAAAAAATAAATCCCTTTGTAAACCGAGCTTCTTCACAGGTCTTCAAGGCAGAAAGAAATCTCTTTGCCTGCTTGTTCAACAGCTCTAGAATTCTCAAGCCCTAAACAGTCATGGACTGATGGAATGTATCCAGTAATCCCCAGCAGTAAGATGATGTGCAGAAACCGGTGTTTCAATACATTGCGTTGAAATTTAAGACAGAAAATGGGCTTAGAAAGATGTCCCTCTATGCAAAATAAAACCATCAGAGATGCCAGATGCAATCCTAGTGACCTCGTGTATATTCTTCTTCCAATTTGGAAGCAACTTTGCCATGATAGTGAGCATGTCATCAAAGCCTTGAGGTAATGTTTAATTGCACTCTTTTTTCTTTTCTTTTTCCACAAGTATATTCAGTATTGTACTAATGTTTTCTCAGTTAGTTCATCTGTCTCCTCATTTTATCTTTCTGTCTGTCAGGATTATTAGCATACTTTGACAGATTAAAAGGCTAAGGTCAAACAAACAAATCCCCAAAGAAATACTGCTAATTATTGTCATATGTTTTTTAAATACTTTTGCTTCTTCAAAGAATTTCATAAGGAGCTAAATTCAACTTTGCAGCCTAACTGTTTCTTTTATGATCCACTCCTTAACATCACTTTCCTTAACCACCCTCCAGTGCCTGTACCCCATTCTCATTTTTTTTTTTTAGGGAAGCAATTAACTACTTACAAAAACACAAAACTGTGCTTCAGATTAGTTACATTTTGTGGAAGGTACCTGGAGTACATATTGACACACAGTGAATATTGCTTCATGAGCCAAAAACATGGATTTGGGTGGCTTTTCTGTTTCATGTTGTCTGAAGAAGTAAAAGACACTTCTTGCTGGTAGTGACACAGATCTTCCATCCAGAATCCTGCTCAGGGACCGGTGATTGCTGCACAGAACTGTGGTCAACAAAGGGATCTTACCCACCCTAGCATTTTAATTGTCTTTGTATGGTGAAGAGGATTGGTTAGGACCTGGAGGTAGAGTCAGAAGGCCAGTGGGCTGCATATTAATACCAGATGGTTTTCTTGATCAGCTTCTTAGAAGATGAAAGAAAGCAGGTAGATGGCCTGAGCTAAGTGAAAAAAACAAGCAAACAAACAAACAAAAAAACCCAAACCCAAAACACAGAAGTCCAACATACATTCATTTGCAAAGAATAATTAAAGCCACAGTCTGATGAATACTTTCTGTATTCATTGTTGGCCAAGGTAAATAATAAGGTAGGAGCTGGACAGATAAATGAAGATATTGGCTTCTTGTAAGGATGGGACAACAGGTGGCTAAAATAAATAGAGGGTGAATGCTTTTGGAACAAGCTAAGCAACAAAACAATCTTGATTAGCTTAATGAGCAGACATGTATTTATCTTATGCCTCCACTTTTCTATTAATTTCCAGACACTTCCATGCTTCAAGACAATATATTTGGTTTTTAAAGGATTAATTGTTTGACAGGTATGCAAAGGTAGCATTGCCAAACCTTGTTCATGGCAGGTAAATCATTACATGGCCTAAGACAGTGTTCATTAGCAGCATTGTCAATCAAGTGGGAGTCCTGCCAGAGAATTGCTGATGATACGACAGGGTCAGAGACAAAGATATTCAGTCTCTATTCATCCATCAGATTTTTTTTTTTTTAATCAATTTACAGCATGATAATTGAGTCAAGTTTATTGTGCTGCCCCTCAAACAATGTAGGGTTTGGTGATTATAAATCTCTTTGTACTGAGACCACACAAAAAAAAGAGAATGAAAGAGGAAAAACAGAGGAAGGAAGCAGGACAGTTAGTGTAAGGTGGGGAGATGAAAGCTAATTGTTAAGATAAATATTTTAAGAAGGGAAACTTTCAACTGAATAAGGCCTGTCTTTAAGATGAAAAAAAATAGTTGGGAGATGAAGTCCTCAGTTAAAACAATTCTTCACTAGAGGTGAAGGGCTAAATTGCCATTCATGTATCTGTATCATCTGAAATTATTCCACTGATAAAACCAACGTGTATCCTTCCCAGGGGAACAATACCGCCTTCAAAAGTACTGTTTCTTTCTGTTGTGTTGCACATTCCCTTCATATGTGCAACTGTGCATGCTTGTGTGCACATGTGTGCATGCAAGGTCTGTGTCTCTGTGTCACAAGATTTAAAGAAAGAAAAAAAAATTAACATGGAAGGGGAAAATGAACAGTCACTTTCTAAGGCAGAAAGAGGAGGGCCTTCTACAGGGAGGAAAGCCATCTTCTATCAACCTAGTCATGGCTCTGATTTCCAGGACAAATGTCCAGCACTGTATTTCCAGCCCAGAAGGAGGGTTTCATAACCTGCATGTTCCTCACACTTATGCTAAAGAGTTAAAATAAGTACCTTTGCCATCATGCACAGTCTTTCTGTAAACTGATGTTACTGATAAACATGTGCTTGCTTATCTACTTTCCCCAGTTTGCTCTTTGGCTGATTTCAGGCACATGATAAATAGGCCATTCCTAAATTTTCATATAATTACATTTAAATATACTTTTGAGCAATTAAAATGAATGAGGGAGGAATTCATATGAAATCTGTCTCAAAATAAGCCTATAAAATATCTGAGTAGCACATTCCAGGCTGATTTCTTAAACTCTCCTTCTTCTAGCAGCCATGCTCATGAGCTCTCCCCTCAGACCCCGACTCTTTTCTGGGACTCATCAGGCTAATGCTGAACACATTTAAATCCTTGCCATAAAAGGTTTAGTCTAAGTTGCTTCTCCAGTACTTGTTTGAACATTAAATATGCAAATAATCATCATTACACTTCCAACAATTACACATGTTTGCGAGCACCATGTCAAGTACTGGCAGCAGTGCAATCATTTGTAAAGACAAATATTCCATTCCAAGAGATGTCATGCTGCTTAGAAGATTTCTTTTTGTATTAGTAGCCACACTGCTGCTTCATAAAGTGTGCAAATGAACGTGACAGTGCTGCCAATAGCTGCCAGTTCCTTCCTCTCGGCAGAGCAGATGTCAATCAACCATCCCAAACAGACAAGGCCTCGGTACTGCCGCAGACATTAAACATGTAGGATGGAGAAGGGAGGGCACAAACAACACAGGCAGCGCAGGGGCTCGGCGCACTCCTCTCTCTCCTTCTCCCTCCTTCTCTCCCTCTCTCTTTCTCTCTGAGGAGGCCCGAGGCCGTTGGAATATTTTAATTCCTGATTTCTGACTATATTATCGCGTGTTTGTAACAGACGAATTGTAATTTGTAGCTCTGAGGTGATATGAAAAGCTGCCTGCAACCACAGGACGGATGCAGGAGTGTGTGGCAGACTTCTCTCCTCACTGCTCTTGCCTCCTTCCCTCTCTCTCCTGCTCTTTATGTAGTTATGGATAATTGTCAGCATTCACTTTTATCACATCCAAAGTAGCAGCTTAGAGAAGATGCGACTTTAGTCAGGACTAATCTTGCCTCCTCCTGAAGTGGGAAAATCCCAAGTATTTCAGGGTCCTATTGATAACCCTTGTGCTTTTTTTCCATAAAAGACGGATGACTCTGGCAAGCTTGGGAGACTGCAGATAATGGGATTGACTTGGTACTTAAATCTCAGTGAACCAAGACAGCATAAGTAATTAGTGAATTGGATCCATACTGGGGTGCTAATGATGGCTAATACTGCCCCACACCATTCTAAAAACCACAAGATACACATCCATCTCATTCAGATAAAACCAAGGCGACACCGCTTTTGCGGGCATCATTTATTTCTTCCTTAGCCCAGAATTCATGCCCTGTATTAAAAAAAAAAAAAAAACAAAAAAAAACCAAACCCAACAAACTAATTTTCCTGGAGTGACATCCAGAAGAACAAGTGACCATTCTGTCAGAAGAGTTCATTATGATCACAAATACCTCTGGTGTTTTTAATTAAGAAAGGCTAATTAAGAGAAACTATGCATTTATCTTCTTATCTAGTTGTCAAGGGAAAAGTCACAAACACTAACTATATGCTGTTTGAATAGGAGAGGCAGTTCATATTTTTAATTATTTTTTTTTGCCATTTGCAAATAGATAAAATCCTCACAAAGGAGAAACTTCATTTAAAGAAAGTATTTATTTTTTTAAACTGGTGCTCCAAATTTTATGAAGTGTAGCTCAACTCCACGTCCTGGTTTTCCTCCGGGTTAGTATAATTGTGTACAAACTAGCATTCTGCCTCATTTTTCTTTCCCCATGGAGTGATAGCATTTTATCAGGATAATTTAGATAAATGTCTTTCCATAGGGCTTGCTTATCCTTCTAGGAGCTATGATCGACAAACAGCCACATAAGATGAATGGCATCGTGTTTTGATCAAATGTATTCTCATCTAAAAGTAGAGAGGCTTTCAAGGTGAGGGGAACGTCTGTTTTCCTCAGATGTGATCGTCAGAGGGTGGTCCACCCCCCCAAGCCCCCCTCCCGTGCCCTCTGGTTTGTTACAGTGGCTGTGAGTTAGGATGCTCCTGCCTGGGAGCGTGCGCACTGCACGTAGCAGACCCTAAAACCAGGGACGGCTCGGTGGAAGATGTGCTGAACTAATCCAACAGTCGTAGCAAAAGAGTTTTGCAGAGGTAGCTGAAGACAGGGAGGAGGTGGTTTGGGTGGGGAGGAATGGTGTGCAGAACCTGGGAACCCAGGCGCCTTCAGCTTTCCTGATGCCAGCTCAATCCTAAAGCCAGACAGCTCATCTTGCCCCTTCCAGCTTGTTATTTGCAATTTCTCTTTTTGTTATGGGAGTTTAAAAAAAGTGTGATCCGAGGAAGGGTTGGGCTGTGGTGTATAAAGGGTTAAGATGCAATATTACTGATTAATAGCAAGAGAGACTCCTGCCAGACACTATTTTTTTTTTTCTTTCTTTTCTTTTTTCATCAGGATTAAGCTGAAATCTTTCTTTCCCCTGACTGTCAGAAGAGTCTTAACGCTGTGCTGGGTTATTTCGGCAAGTACCTCAGTAGGTGTGTGTGTGTGTGACCACAGTAGGAAATGCTTTTTAAGGAGAACTTCATATTCACCATTTGAGGAGAAAAATCTGTTTAATAGCGGGGTTCTTCGTTTTCCTTCCCAATCTGTAACTGATTAGGAGGCATTCACAACTAATGTAGGATGAAAAGATGGGCAGATTCTCGGCTGATGAGGCGGAAGGAGGGGTTGGTTGGGGTAAGGATCTGAACTGGATTAGTACAAACCCAAGTTTTAGTTGGGATGGGGCTGCAGTGTCAGCCCAGAGGCAAGCAGGCTGCCCTTCATCAGCAGAAAAGCTCTCACCTCAGTGACTCTGCTTCTCAAAAAAGAGCAGAGAGATTCCCCCTGAAAGTAGTGCTTTCCAAATTGCTGCCTTCTATCTTTCTCAGAGATTTTTGTTTCTTTCTTTCTGTCTTGCTGCACACGAGAACTTTTGGCTTGTGTAGTTGCTCAATGCATGTATTTCTAAAATGACAGGCAATTTTATAATACTAATAAATCATACAGTCCTTTAAGTCTAAAACTGAACTCTGCCTCCTCCCCAGCCAGGTTCGCTTTTGCTTTTCTGCTTAGCACTGACTTACCTGGCTCTTACTACGTTTTAGGCTTTCCTGTAATCCTAAAAAATAAATTAAAATACAATAAAATAAAAATTCTGATTTTCACTCTGTCCTGAAGAAACATGAAATATATTAGTCTACATAAATAACCAGGATCCTTATATCATAATTAGCAACATTTATTGGAAAACACTGCAGTGTAGAAGGGCAGGACAGAGTATGAGAAATATTTTTGTTAAGATGTGAGGATATATATTCTGCAAAATTAGAATACTGTTTGTTAAGGAAGGTCCTTTTTCTTGTTTCTTACTATAAATGTTCCCCTTCCATGAATTTAGCTTTCAGAAGAGGTTCATTGTTTATCTTCCTAACAGCCTGCATTTCCCCTTGAATATGATGAATGCAGCTGCAGGACCCTGCATCATCAGTTCTGAGAGTTTGTC
>NW_008620898.1:120456-173501 GCF_000691845.1 Merops nubicus | reverse complement strand
TGTGTGAGGGGGGGGGGGGTGTCCTTAAAGAGTTTTCTAATAGAAAGAGAAATGCCTCCCTTCTTTTGACCTAATTTGCTCAAATATTTATTAGTTACTCCCATTTCTGCTGTCCTCCCTAGAAATAGCCCTGGAAATTACAGGCACTGATAGAAATAATTATATCACTGGACAACAGCGTCTAAAATACTGCAGTTCTCAGTTTTTTTCTTCTGAATGTTATTCTCTAGCTTTTCTCACTGAACAAGAAGGGTTTGGCAGAAATCAGAAAAAAAAAATAAAGCCAGCTAGATCTGATATATTATCTATCCACTTACACCTTAGACTTTCATACACTATTAGCACTATTACAGAGTTTGTAGTAAACAGTATTAAATCTCAGACACTTGGCTAAAAGCAGGTCCATATCCAAGGTTCTAGAAAAGAAGGGGTCATCTTTATGAAGATACCGACCTTCCCCAAACTAATATCTGCCACACATTTCTTCTCCTAATGCTTCAAAAAGAGATCAGTTCATTCCCACATCCTTTTTAATAAGACTTTGAAAGTACATTAAAAAGAAAAAAAAAAAAGAAAAAAGAAGAGGAGAAGTCCTTACATGAATCAGAAGGCAGAATAGACCACATTAGTTAACTTATTTTTGATGCTGAGGGGTAGAAGTCAAGAGAGCACTTGTTTTCCTATGCATCAGGAAAAATAACAGGAGCTGCAGGAGCATTTTTATTAAGAGGAGAAATATGGAAGAATGAATTCTGAATCACTCTTGCCTGCTGGAAAACACCAAGACTCTTGTTTTCTGCTTTGGGAGAGTCTGTGGTGCACATAGATAAGTAGTGGAGATGGCAAAGGTTTATGTAGAAGGGAAGTGGAAGCAGTACACATAACTTTTTCATAAGACTTTTATTTTCCCTTTCCATGATTAAGCACACACAACAGAAAGAAGGAAAGAAATGGGTCTTATGTCAAAGAAAGTAACTCAGAATACCTTATATCTTATAACAGATGTTGTGATGCTGCTGGAAAAGTGGCAGAATTAAAAGTATTTCCCTCAGTTTGAGTGAACAGTCTTAAAATCTGGCAGTGCAGATCTGCAGTCTTCCACTGGTTTGAAAGTTGAAAACAGGCTGAAAAATTTAGGGGTAGGTTTTGTTTGTTTGTTCCGGACCACTGATAGCATGAGCTAGCAGCTGGTAGCCGAATAAAGGAAAATGTGTCTGTATTGGCAGCAGACAATTTATAACATGAAGCGATTATTCTCTCAGTCTTAAACATCAGAACTTGTGTCTTAAAAAATAATAATTTGCTTGGAAAATTTAACAACTGAGCATTTAGCTTTTTCCCATTTTTCCTCCTTCAAAGATGTGTTGGAATTTGTAACCAAAAAGATACATAATTTATCAATCTTCTACTTTTTTTTCAAGAGGCGTTTTTCAGCCTTGTGCCTCTTCAAGCCTTGTTGCAATCCTAGCTTGGTAAACCTACATCTCCACCTAGTGGTTTCGCAGAGAGGTGAAACAATCATTTTTCTAGCAGTGTTGGCATCCGGATAGTTTGCAGTGCAACACCAGTGTGAAGAAACTACATTCGTTTTAAAGGAAATAGTTTTAAAGTTGTGATTATATATATATATATGTACATGCTAAATGAATGTTTTACTTTCATTGCCTCGTGTAGTTATATAAAAGGGTTTTTTTAATTAATATTTCTTAGTATTCCTGAATAATTTCAGCTTCCAAGAGAAAAACTGAGTTGTAGTGCAGCATTTTCTGTAGTGTATTTTCTGTAACCCCCTTCTAAACCATGCTTGAGCAGTGCTGGAAGGTTCCCATCTTTCCTACACACACTTCTCTGGTACAAAGTTAACCAGAGCACCACATTAAAAATAAAACAATTATCAAGAACTTGAAAACACCCTGGGACCTATCCTTTCAACAGCAATATATAAAACTCTGGTGTAGGCTACTTTATATCTGCTGTGAGGAATTTTCAGGAAATCCATGGAGGGAACAGGCATGCACAATGCATATGGTTTTGGTGCTAGAGCAAGAAAAGTTTTTAAAAGCTTTTCTGTTCTTTACCCAAAAAGCTTAATATTGGCTTTCCTTGACTCTCCAAATGAGTTTTTCTCCCATTATTCTAAAAATATTTATGAAGGATAGCTCTGAAAGATTTTTCTTCAGAATAGAGAGATTTGGCTCGATGAAAAAAGCTCCAGTGTCAGCACAGTTACTTATTTACATTCACTATAAACTATTTCTGCAAAAGCTACCTGAAGTGTATGAAAAAAAACCCCAAACCTTCAGCTACACAAAGAAACTAACTTTCAGTACCAGCAAGTCAGATATGTTTAAAAAATAAAATATAAGCAGAAATGACATTAGTCTCCTGATTGTGTGTAAAATATCTTATTTTCTCAGCCACAGTTCTCATTCCTCTTTCGTGTCTCTGCAGTGCTGGTTGCTTCACACAGCAGTGAAAATCTAAGTGGTTTTGGGAGGGTTAGAATCTCATTCTTTTAACAAAACAGCCAGTTCCATAGGGCTATTCACGGTGCACAAAATTAAGCATGTGCCTAAACCTGTGCAGAACTGGATCCTTCACATGGACTGTAGATGTACTTTTAATTAAATGCTACTTGTAATAAAATATATTAAAGTGATTGAAGCTCCTGTAGCTGCAGTGGGCCTAGAAAGTACAATAATCCTTCACTGTAATGTAGAAACCTCATGTCAGAAACATGTACAGTACTTAGAAAGAGTATAATTAATGCACATTAACATATATACTCGGAGAGAGAATATATGAAGAGGGTGCTCTGGGACACGGTTAAAATTTTTGTGACTTCAAATTAGGGAAATTTGGAAAATCTCCAGTTCAGCAATTTAAAATGATTAAATGGTATCATAACGTTGCCCTAGAACCGAGCAAATGTGAGGAAATGTGAAAAATGTGGTTTTATTTCATTAATGAGATATTCCAACCTTAACTATTGTTTTCCACAAATACAATAAATATTGATTTTCTTACCTAATTAAGAATGGATGGTCACCCACAAATAATGAAACTAAATATTTAGTCTTGTATAATGAATTGAAAAATTAGATGCTTATTTCAAAGATGGGTAGCACACGAAGGTCATTAGGCAGTCCAAGGTCAGTATTGGATTGAAACTGAGATCTACTGCTGAAGAGTAAAGAGGAATTATTTTGAAGAAGGAGGGACATTTTTTGTGGCTTAGGCCGAGAACTGTTGCTGAGATGGTCACAGTTTGAAATTTTGAGGTATAGGTGAAAATAAAAGCTCATTTTTCCTGTAGAGAGAGTTCACCCTTCTCTTGAATGCTGAGACCTGTAGGGCACTGTCAGTCCCCATTGTGAAATCATCAGCAAGAGACCCCAGCTGGGCTTGCCTTGAGCTCTGGTGGATTGCTGGGCTCCTTCTGAGTGGTTAGGAAGGGTGTCCTTTTATCCATGCAGTATCTGACATATACGTGTCACAGATGGATGCCGAGTACTCTTGACAGCACCCAGTTAGAAGCAGTTTGGGCAGACAACACAACTGTTGCAAAGCTCTGGAGTAGCTTTCAGGCAGAAAAATGGAGCTGGTTGAAAAACAACAATAAGAGATGGCAAAAACCCCACACCTCATTTTGTTTTCACTTCAGCTGACCTCTGACTTTTTTACATTTCAGAATTAGATAAAAATGTAGGCTATGAAACTTATCAGAAAAGAAAAAAAGGGGATGATTTTGTTGAGTGTTTTTCCTGGTTTATGTGAAGCCTGAAAAGAGGAAATTCATCCTCTTTAGGAAGAAGGTAAGATCAGAGTCCATCTAGGTTGCCCAGTGTTGCTTGCCAATCGTTTGTTGGTCATGCTCTGTTCAGCTGTTTAAATCCATGTCAACTACCTGAGTCCTTTAAGTAATCCAAGCAGTCAACTAAAGAGCTCAGCATGATTGAGCATTCTTCATTGGCTGTCACAGCAATAAATGGTGGTTTAATATAAATGTCAGTGGATGAAGTATCCAGTGCTGCTAGTCAAAAGATATTTTTGCTTTTCTTGACTAAAATTCATAATCTCACAACAGAGGTAATGGAAATCTAGAAAATCTCTTTTTCAGGAAAAAAAAAGAAACAATTTGTAGCATTGGATAAAAGTTCTTGCACCCATTTAGGAAAATTACATGCCCCACAAATATTCCAAAGACATAAAGACTCAATTTGCCTGAGTCCAGAGAGTTGCAAATATTTCAACCACTGTAGTTTTGTCAGAAGTTAGGTGACATTTCTCGTCAACTACATCTTCAAGAGACTTATGTGGAACATGACCAGTTGACAGAATAACCACTGAATGTCAGTCTTCATATTGCCTTGATTTCCACCTAAAAGGAACAGTAATTTTGAGGTTGCTTTAATGACCTTTTTGATTTCCAGGCCAATAAACTCGTGCATGCCAAGGTGTGCACTATGTCCATGTGCAACTGTTAAGAGTTTCAAGGAAGTACTGAGCATCACAAAACATTTATCAAACCCATCCAGCAAAGCTGATGGATGAAGTTCAGGTTATTTTACTGTAATACAATTGTTGGATATGAAAATTGTAAATCAAAATCCCTACGTGATTCCCTATACCTTTACAGATTGAGGAACCATGCAACAGCTTAGCAGAGCATGGCTGGAAAACCTTGTGTGTTCTCATTGCTAGGACTCTTTTTCTTTGTATGTGGAGTCCAACTTTCTGGAAACAAGCATACACTCTGCCTGAGTCATTGTTTTAAAACATGGGGAATCAAAGACTCATATTGTAAGTAGAGAGACTGTCACACAAAGTAAGTTCTTCAGTTACAGATGTATATTTTATCAGAGATCTATCAGTATAAAGTAATATAGAAACTCTAGTATTATAACTAATATATAAACTCTGGTATAAATTTATAAACTCCAGTATTAAACACATTTTGTATTTTGCTTCTTTCAATAATCTGATTAATCTTTTTATTGTTATTTCTTCTTTTTTTATGAGGGGCAGGTGGGGTGAACATGGTGCATTTCAAATACAAGCCAAGATTTCTCACATCCATGTCAATTCTAATACAGTTTTACCTAACTGCTCTTAGAAGTTCACACATACTGCGAAGCATTTCCTTCAAAAATCAAAAAATCTAGACCTCCTTCAGTCACAAGGGAAGTGACCTGCAGAGTATCCAAGCACTTACATGAGCAGCATGGCACTGCAGAATGCCTTGTCCAGGCCACTGGTGGGAAAAGGCAGCTTTTCTTCAGCCTATTCCTCCTACTTCTGTTTTTTTCCATCACTTCCAGCCCCTGCTAAAATGATCAAGATATACTTGAATTTTATTCTAAAAAAAACCCCAAACCAACAAAAAAACCCAACCAAACAAAAACAACCAATAAACCCCATACATATTCCTATCTTTCATCGCTTTGTGATGATGTCCAAGATGGCATTTATCTGATGATTTCAGTAGAGCAGGGACTTCATCATAACTGATGACAAAACCTTGGGACTGATTTCTTCGGTACGTAGATTTTTGGAGCCATGTGAAATATTTTGCTTATATGTAGTAAACCTTTATATATGTATGGATACATACATATATATATATTGTCAAGTAACCGAGGGAAGTAGAGAATATAAACAAAAACACCCAGGGAACCATTAAATGATATTAACAAATGAGAGTCATTGATGTGCCTCCCTTACGTAGAAGTTGTAGTGGAGAAAAAGAAGATGCCAGGAATATATAAGGTATTCTTCATAGACAGTACAGAGTATATGTACAAAGATAAGAAAAAAAGAAAAAAGACTAGAATGATAAAAGTTAGGAAAACATAATCATCCAGCAGATGTGACATTTATATGAGCTAAGCTCATATGCAAAATAGCTTTCACCATTAAACAAGGCACGGTGATATTAACATCCACTGTACTGTTTCTGCCCTGTGTATACACAGGAAAACGTAATGCATATATTCAATCTGATGAAAAGGTTTGGATTTGAACTTGCTAATAGGAACTGTAGGTTTGGTACAAAGAAATGTGATTCAGAGCTGAAGTTCTGCAACGCAGCCCAGCCTGCCTTTATGCAGGGGCTGCCAGACATCCCTCAGATCTAAAGATATTGGTTAAGTGTCAGTCCACTATTTAGTAAGGAGCTGACGAAGCCTTCACTTACTAAGATAGAGATTCCCTTTCCTTTTGGCATTAGTGGTTTTCTGTGCCATTAATACCTAAACCTGCAGTGGTTTTGTGTTATGAAATAGTTTCTGTGCTCTTGTGCTCATCTGCTGTAGTCCAGCCTTCATAATACCCTAGGCAGCATCTACTGCAGTTGGTTTTGTATGACTTCTCAGGGGATCTTTAAACTTTTCTCTGTGTGAAAAATTCACAGGCTAAATTGTCTTCCTCAGCTACTCCAAAGACTCAAAAAACCATGTAGACGACAAGGGTGGTTCCTTCCAGATCTGACAGCTAACACTCCTCAGATGGATCAGTCCCAAAACCTTGGGAAAGCCAGAGGTGAGCTGGAGAGGTGTTAAGTGTCTTCAATAACACACCAGTAGAGCTTTTGAAAGCCTTGAGCTCCACAGGATTTTCTGCCAAGGATTTCCTGAGTTTTAGAGAGTCTGAAGTGTGTGGTTTCCAGCAGTCACAATTTCCACAGACTATGTCATCCAGTCTGCTGGGAGGCTTCTTATGTGGCTCTGTGACACACATGACTTGTAAGAAGCCTGTCCCCAGAAATGGTCTAGAAAGGCTGAACCCCCCACCACCATCCTGATGGAGAAGGCTCTCTTCTGTTCACTAGTCAGCCTTGCTGTCTGCATCTTTGACTTAGTGAAAGTTGCTCAGTTTTTCCACTTAGAAAAGGCAAAAGTAGCTCTTTTTTTCTCTTCAGTTTCAACATTTTGAAGTAAAACCACCTCTAGGACAATGCTCTAGGTTTTGGTAATACATCATTATTGCCCATGAAAACAATAAGATTGTTGAAAGCACCTGTTAATGTCCTCATAGCAGTGACCCATATTTTTATGCAAATGCACAATAGCTCCACAGTTACAAAAATGTAACGATAGGCTATAATTTATAGCAGCAACATGAGAAACACCCCAGTAATGCTCTTGGTTGCTAATTGATCGTTTGCCACTACTTCCCTTACAGACATAAGCTAGTAGAGCTGTTTAAAGTTTAGAGGTCTAGCACAGATCCTGCTGAAACAAAAGAGTCCAGATGGCTGACTGGTACACATCAGCTACCAACACTAGCTCTTATCTGTGGAGGCCATCTTTGAAATACAGGTCAAATCATGAATGAAACATGCTGAGGGACATTTAACGATCAAGCCAAACTGTAGTAGATAATTACAGGGAACATAAAATTAATTTCAAAAATCATGAAAACTTCTAGAAAAGGCTGTCGTGCAGAAGAAGGTAATGGTTGAATTAAATCAAGACTTCAGTGAGACAAGCTCTTCTTGGACAGTTTAATCTTTATATATACCTGGCCTGAAGGTCTGTAGCTAACCAGCTCAGTGGATTTAGGTTATACTAATTCCTGCCACATACATAAACTGCAATGTTTAATGACTAAACAAAGGCAAGCCTGGGAGGGCCATTACTGCTTTGCTCTTGATACTCCTTCAACAGCTCTTCGCTGTCTGATGAACACTAAAAAAGCAGGTAAGTCTGATTTCCAGCCCTACTGCTCTGTCTAGCTATAATCATGCACTAAATAATTTCCTTTCTAGGCATAAAGCTCTTGATAAAGATTTACCTCATACATAGACAATGAATTTGTTTATTTTTTTTTAATTTATTCACAGTATACCAAGTTTGGCTGTGACTGATTTGCATATTCTCTGCATCCTAGCAAAACACAATTTTTGTGTGTTGACTCTCACCATGCTTGAAATGCCAAGGGAGCAATGCACAACCTGATAAAGTTCTCTGCAAGGAAGTTGGTGATTTTCCATTTTTTTAAAAAATTCAACTCATCTCAACTCTTTGCAGAAGATATGCTCCAGCCTTAATTGGGGTGCTCAGTCTGAGGGTACATGGGTGAAATTTAAGGGCCAGCAATACATAAGCAGTTTCTCTAAATAATCTCACAATCTCTTCAATTCTATGCATTTAAAATGAAAAATCTTGCAGTGCACAGGCTGCAACATTTTAAGGATTCTTGGAACATGAATACACCCAGTAAGTAACTCTACATCACTTGCACAGTGAATACTCTCCAACTCTGCTTAGAATACACCATAACTAAGTGCAAGAGGGTCCTCCCCAGCCTTGTTTCAAAGGCATGGTGCAGTGGCCATGAAGCCCCTTCAAGCCGTGTGGCTGAGATCTCTGCTCTGTGTCTTAGCATCTCACTTTCTGCAGTCCAGAAACACAGCCCTGTGACATCAGGGTGACTCTTCAATCCCTCTTCTGAATGAGTCTTTGAAGTGATGAAAGACAAGACACATCCTTAGAATCACGGTCTCAGGAAAAACTTTACCACCAGACCTATTATAAATGCCTCCACTTTGCCCAGAAGTTTAAAAGCACAAACATAAAAAGATTTAAAAATGTGAAAGAAAGTGTGAGGAAGCAATAGCATGTAGTAAGAGAAGATACGATGATGAGTGGTTTGGGAGTAATTAATATCTCATTTGGCTTCTTACAAAGGTGTACACTACACAAGGAAAGATTAGAAGCCTTTTTATTCTTTACCTTAGTGTCCCCATGTTGCCTGGAGGTATGATGAGCATTGTTTTGGTGGGAGACACTTGGGAGCTGCATTGTGTCTGTCACAATATGTCAAGTCAAACATACGAGCTGAGGAAGTGCCTTGATTTTGCTCAATTAGTACTGTTTGCTTTGTGGCCTTCCCATTAGCAAGTATAAATTTGTACAGTGGTCACCATTTAAAAATCAATATTTACCAAGGGTTATCACATCATCAAGCCCAGGACACTAAGTAGTTCCTTAAACTTTGAGCAGAAAATAATACTGCGATCTGGTAAATATTTAACACATGTATTTTTTTATGGTAACCACCACCTTTGATACAGATGTTCATTACCTCTTCCTAGCTAAGCCTTACCTTAAATTACATTGCAAGGAATTTAGGCTTCACTTCAGCCAGACTTGTTAAAGGAACTGAAGAGAAGAACATAGTGAAACTGACTTTATAATGAGTATAATGACAAGAACTGTAACAAATAATCACTGGGGGTTTTTTTGCTGTCCTCTTGTCCCAAAGCACTTGACTCAGCATGGGTTCTCTGTGGAAATATTTTAGTTATGGCTGAAACATATCCAGGGAAAATAAACTCAAGGTTCCATTTTCCTTTGGGTTTAATAGGAAATTTTCTGTTTGGCAAGGAAGGCTCTCCAGTAGCTAGCTACACTGTCCAGATACTTTTAACCACCCTTCCTGTTCTGTAAGTAACAGATGTTTAAGAGATAAGAAATTAAATAGATTGTGATTACTGAGAAACAACTTAATTTCAATTCATTACTTGATGTTCTCATTCACTTGTTCTGAAAATGACAGTAGTTAGTAGGGTTGTTGGTTTTTTTAATTGTTTTTTTTTAATGTTTTAACAATCAACTTAAACTTAACCTATGCACACCTCTAATTTTGAAACACATCATTTGCGAGCTAATATGTCACTTTTTCAGCGTAAATTGGAATTATTTCCAAAACAGCTTCACTTTAATTATGTGTATGTACCACTTAGCCAGCTTGTTTTCTTGTAGGCTGTGGAAAGAGGTGAGGAGAAAGCAGAAAACAACAGCTTTGTTTCTCCCCACTTTCCAAAACAAAATCCATTCCCTCCCAGTTTTCTAAAAAAGAGATATTTCAAATGAGCTAGAGGAAGGACTTGGCACAGGAGAGATTAGGTTTGGGTATTTCTAGTGGGAGGGAAAAAGGATGATTAAGAAACTATCTTGGATAGCTCATTAGCTTTCAGATACTGCATGTGTTTTATTGATAAAGGTAAAAATGTTCACACAAGTACTGTAAGGCATTTGACTTCGTACTTCACAAAATTTTGATTAAGAAAGTAAAATGATAATAAACTCAACATGGCATATGTCGAGTAGCTTAAAAAGTACGATTTTTTCTTGTAATTGCAAATGGGGAATTCTTGCAGAAATTATGTTTTCCTAGTCAGATCCTCAGGGATCAGTTTTTAATGCCATGTTGTGAGATATTTGTATCTATGCAGAGGAAAAGTCTTGGAAAAGATGTTTGGAAGAACTTTCTGAAATATAATACAGTTAGCTATACAAAGAGCATACCTAGGAAAGGTGAGTTCTTTCAGTTAAGGTTTGTAAGAATTGATTAATATGGGAGAGCTATGTAAGTTCACTTGCATCTGATTACTAGCAGGGATACAGTCTAGAGGACCCTTTGAGACCCCTCCAGAACTACATCTGCAGGATTCAAAGACAAAGTGATCACTGACAGAATTTGAGGGTGGTCAGGAAACTTCAGCAGTGATGAATAAAAAAGAGGATAGACTGCTGACACAGTGCCAGGTGGATGGGTCTCCTGATAGCTCAGGTATAAGCATGTAACAGAGTGTTGTCATACAGACATAGCAGGAAGGCAGTGGGGAGAGAAAGGGAGAAGAGGGAGCATAAAACTTACCAGTCCATAGCCGTGCCCTAACACCATACATCAGAGAGTCTCTGTTGCCAGTTCTGATCTTCTTAGTCTGGAGAAAAGCCATCAGAATGGCAGCAGTGCTTTCTAATTCACCCTTACGAAAGTCAACCCCAACAAATTATGCCTGTATAGTTCATAAGTCAGGCAATGTTTGCAGGGAGAAATATTATTTTCTATGTCTAACTGATACAATTGGAAAAAACAGGTGAGCTCTTGGGTACACATGCCCTAAATCTCCTCTTTCTTTCTTTTTTTTTTCTTTTTCTTTCCTCAGCTGTATCAATCTGTCTTATAGAAAATAGTGCTGGTCCTTATGAAGTCTGGTTTGTTTATATCCTCTGGCCATCATAGCTTTAAGAGCCCTACTGTAGTCAGAAACTGAAGGAGAAGGTGACTTGATCAAGTCTAGGAGAAGCAACATGGAGAAGAAAGACAGAGTCCCTTTGTTCTGGCACACAGACTGACACACTCCAATGGCCAGAAGGTCACTTAGGACAAATTCAGAGTGGAAACTAGGTTTGCTTTCTACCAGTGACAGTCATTAAGCTCCAAATAATGGATTAATACCTTTGAAAGATTCCTCACCAGAAAAAAAAAATAACATTAAAAAAAGTCTAGACATTTTTAGTAAATTATGTAGCACTAAGAGAAGCTGGAACCAAGCCAAGGTGTTTAACACATTTTTGGTCTTTGTTAAACAGGAGGTAAAAAAAATAGATGAACCCAGTTGTCCTCTTTGGTTTCATAATCTATGAATCTACAGCTCTGTAATTTAATTCCAAGAGCTGAATTTAAAAATACTGAGTAGAACAGCTCTTATCTCACTCTCATTTCTAGTTTATTTTTCTAAATCTGAGGCTGCAATGTCTCAATTGTTGTTCTGTGTCCATCTTGTGAAAAGCAATAGTCTAAGGCTCCACGAGGTAAGAGTCAAGCCAGACCAATACAGACAGGCTTTTAAGCAGTCTCCTCAAACACCTCAAATCTGTGTCCAAACCTCACCATTTATTACGTTAAGCCTATCCAGATGGTAGGTGATATTCTGATATTAACAATCCACATCCATTTTCACTTCCACCTCTGTAGCAAACTGGCAGCAAGCCTCCCTGCTTTTCTTTTAAAAGTAAAGGAATCCACATATACATGAACATACACCACATATACTACAGTATCTTCTTCAGAACTGAAAATCAAGGTCTTAATAATTTAGAATCTGAAGTATGTAGCAGAACACAGCTTCAAGTGGTATGAAATTGTGCTATTTGAAAGTACTTTCCCTAACTGCCTGTGACAGTCGCAGGGTCATGATGACAGAACTTGGAATAACAAAAACAAAAGAGTGTTGGAGCTGCAAGTGGTTTATCTACCTGCCTGTGAGAGCTGAAGCAGTGGGACTTTGTGTGAACAAAGGCAGGACTCTTCCCTCCACACAGCACTACGGGCACCACTACAGCTCCAGTCCTGAGTGCTGCCAGCCGCACACCCGGAACTAACACAGCAGATTTATGGGCTGGGAAACCTGGGGATTTTTAGTTTACATGCCAGGCAGCAGAAATAATCTTGGAGATACAGAGAGACTAAACTGACATGGAGGTGTAGTCACAGTTAGTTGTCCAGTGGTTATAGCATAGCAAAACATGTAGCTAGAGAAATTCGAGTCTTACATGAACCAGGAAAACTTTTTTTTCCTCTTTTTTCTTTTCCCCCCTTGGGTAAGTTGTGGGTCTATGCCTTTAAAGGTTATTTGCAGATCATTAGGACTGTTTCTCAATTTCTCCAGAGGTTACCTGGCTTTCAATAGGTCCCAGGGGAAAGCATCTCGGGTCTCTGCCTCCCTGCTGCACTGTTCCTCTACAAGCACTCTCACGTCTCCTGTCCTTCCCCTGTGGACACCAGCCTGCCTGGGGGCCAAGGCCTGAGACCACAGCCTCTGTCCCAGGAGAGGAAGACAAAGCTGTGAGGCAGCAGGTGTTCAGGACATACTGCACAGCTCTGCAGTTTAGGTGGGATGGAAATAATATGGTCTTAAAGCAGGAGCTAGCAGAGCTGTGGGAAAGTGAGCGGATTGCAGGAACACAAAAGTCTCTAGTCTCTTGCTTCATCCTTCTTTGGCACTCTGTGGATGTGCATCATTGACAGTAAGGCAAAAACCAAAGCTCAACCTTCTTATTTAACCTGGGCAATTAGCAAAGTCTTGCCAGGCTATTTAATTTTGATTTTTTTTTTCTTTTTTAATCTTTGTTATAGTGAGTAAAGCAGATGGCACTTTAATGTCCTACTGAATGACACGTCATCTAGAACCCCCAAAACCTCTGGGTTGTTTAAAGTCACCTCTTCCTCAGGTCTATCTCCTCTTCTGCAGCACAAGCAGGCCACCCTTGCTGGCATCAGTCTGAGCATCCAGCAGGAGGGGATGACCAAGATGGGCTGAAAGGTAGTTTGAGGCACCTCATTTAGATGTCTAACTTGAGAAGGATAGGATAATTGAGTAACTGAGTTAGGAGCATTCCCATCTTTTTCATTTAGCCAGAGAGAGAAGTAGATCCCTGCAGAGAAGAATTCAGAACACGTAAGCTCAGTTCCTTGCAGAATTATTTTTCTTCACTGAAATATGGAAACTGAGGGAATTTTGCAGTTCTAAATGTGTGTATTAAGTCCCTGCAGGTAAGCAGTAGGAATATCTCACCTGCCTTCTGCCACAGTTCATACATCCCATGTATGTATACAGGTTCATACAGGTTCAGACACCCACATGCATTGGTGGATATAATAAGAGATTTTCTTGCATAGCTGCTGCCTTCACAGTTTCCTTTTTTGATTTTTGTAACACTGTCGCTTTTTTTTTTTATACATGCTCATCCTCTGGAGCAAATTTTCATTACATCTGCTACCAGCAATGTCTTGGTACTTCTGCTCACCTTGCAAGGTGCAGGCAGTTCAGAAAGTGGGTGAGCGGTCAGCAGCTTAAGTGGCATGGAAAGTTTTTCAGCTGCCTGTTGCTGGAGGCTCAGCAGCCCACGCAGGGTTAACCCAGCAGTGCCCTGCTACTGTGTCTTGACACAACTCGGAAGTTTGCCAAAGTGCATTAATTAAATTTCATGCTTTTCATCAGACTTGTTAAATGTACCCATCCCTACCAGCTCCCATACTGACATGGACTATTATTATTAATATTATTATTACTTTACAATTAGTCTGTTGTTCCCTAATGACCATTAAATATGTCTGGAGAGTGCTTCTGACTTAATACTTTAAGACCAGTTTAAGCTATACAAAACACTGAGAATTACAGAAGAGATATTTATTTTAGGCATCAAAGTACTTTTCCAATGTTAAAATTTTTAGGACAATGCCTCTTCCCAGCTCTGTCTTAAGTTTTTCTAGACATGAGGTATTTCTTTATCTGAGATGGGTCTGCATTTTGGAAAGGTGAGGTATATTTAGAGGCAGGTGGGGCCAGGAGAGAGAAAAAGGAATGATTACAACAAGAAAATGTGTGATAAAATATTTATGAAGTGTTTAGAGGAAAACAAACTGTTGGAAATACGATAATTTACACAATTCTTGCCTTGGATTTATATGTCTGGGGATTTGGTTGGTTGGTTGGTTGGTTGGTTGGTTGTCTTGTTGCAGTTGTTTTTTAAACTCTATGCCATTAATTCAGTGCAGCAATGTGAACCTGTTAGGATCTCCTGCCACGGATTGTTCAGACTAATGATTCATCTCAGAGTGTATAAATAGGAGTGTGAACTTGTTCAGCCACTTGTGGTACAACCTGTGATAACATCCTCATGGTGCATGATATAAGTTGCTGAGAGAGGTCACACAGCTGGTCAGAAAACTATGCTGAGATCAAGTGAATGCTATTCAAAACCCTGCTTCCTCTCACAGGGAAGTGTATTGGAATAAATACAATAAATTGTCCAGTAGTTATAGACTTTAGTAATTTGGAGTGCCTGCTTTAGGACTTTTACCTTGTGCTACATTCAAGCTCAGTCTGGAGAACTGTCCTACTTTTCTTTTGTTGGGTTGTGCAAAAATCAGTTTGCATTTTGCCTTGGGAAAAAAGCTCAATTTGTATTTGCTTAGCCCTAAGACTTGTGCAGAGAAAGCAAATTTGTCATGTATCTGTCATGACATTATCTAGATAATTCCCTTTGATAAGCAGTATCATTTTTCTGGAGCAGTATTGAAGACGAATGTACCCCAGAGTGAACTGGGAGTAGCTGATATGGTTGGGTAAATACTTAAGTTCTGCCTGGTATCAGGTACATGCCTTCCATATGAGAGACAGTCTATATCCTTTGATTGTAAAAATGTCTCCAGTTACCCAAGTAATGATTTTCCGGACATGATATTTTAAAGTTGGCTCTTTTCCAAATCTGACCATCAATACATTCAGGAAAAGAAGGCATTTCTGTTAAGACACAGCATTGTACAAGGGGAGCTTGGAAACAAGCTCATTTCTTTTATGACAATTACACCACTTCTGAGATGCATGGTTGGATTCATGTCTGGAGGACAGCGTTGCAAATGAAAGAGCATCAGTGGACTGCAAAGGCCAAACAAACCCTGTGATCCAGCAGGAAAAAACTCATTGGTTGCAGCGAGCAACAGCATCTTTCAGAATGAAATCTTCTGCCATTGTCATACAATAAATCCTACCAAAAACAAAATGTGTTTTCTGAAAGTTTTGGTTTTCATAAATATTTTCGCTCTAATAATGCCCAGCAGCAACAGCTGTAGAATGCATCTAGAATACGGGGAATCTAACCCCAGGGTTTCTCTGTAGCAGTATTTGTATTCTCATTGCTGCTACTTGCTTGAGCACTGGTAGGAGATTAACTTTCAAAAACGCCAGTATCGACAAAGTGGTAGAAAGCCTTTGTTGGTAAACCTGCCTGCACACCTCAAAGTGCTCCAAAAAGGCTAAGGTGTGAGACTTCCCTTCTGTTCTTGAACGATTGCACCCTACCACAGCTTTTGCTCTCCTCTGAATGCACGCTCCAAACTCGACACATCTGTGGAAGGGGTGGTACAGAGGGTTGAGGAGCGGACTCTTGATACACTCACTGAGCTGGGGGGCTCATGGCATACCAAGGTGAGGAAGCAACAACAGCCCACACACTTATCCATCACCTCTGACCCACGCACAAAGGCCGTGGCTTTAAAAAGCATTTGTCAAAGGAAAGTGAGCAACTGGGGAAGCAGTCTTCCCACCTCGCAGAGTTTTTATTCTGCATCTTGTATTTTTCTTAAACTGCGACCTGAAGGCAAACTATGCAACCTGAAGTTTGCACGTCATTAAAATTGCATGCATGTGCACACACACACACTCTCAAGTGTTATATTAGTGGAGCAAAGCTTGAGAATGTAGTAAAAAAAAACCCCAACCCTGTGGACAAAAGAAAACAGTATTTTTTAATTATTTAAACATTGTGAGCCGGTCTCATAATTTCTCAGAATTTGGATCTGGCAATAATTTATACTGCTAGGTACATGCCTTAGCACAGGTGGGACTTGTCTGCTTGAGAATCTGAAGGCAAAAATCTGTTAAGATAACAAAGCAGCCAACCAAGTTGTGCTTTTATTCCTGCTCCGATTTCTTCCAGCTCTCCGATTCTTTTTTTCCTTCTCCTTTTCTTTCCTCGGCGCTCCCCCCAGCCATCCACCCTCCATCTCACAAAGAAGAGGGAGGCTTGTGAATTCCTTATACTTGCTGTCGGAGCACGGGCAAACTCTGGAGGGATCCGGGGAGCTCATTTTCTAAACAGCATCTCCCGCTCCCTCTGCGTTGCAGCCTGTGGTGACACTGACCTCTGGTGATCACATAAGTAACACTCACACTGATGTGACACAGCTGCAAGTTTGAAGGAGGGTGGCAGTTTTCTTACCGGAACATTGGCTGCCTTTTAATGAGACTATATTTTCCAGTCTGTTTTGCACCATAAAGGACAGGCATGGGTACGTCTCCCAAGGCGTGCTCCTGCTCTGCTTTTACACGTGGGAATTATCACAGCCCTTCTGTTACTCTAATAAGTTTTGTGCAACATTTCTCAAAGTACATATTGTGCAGGATAGACAAGTTTATCAGCTGCCATGCTATTTCTTGAAAGCTGACTTACATACTGTGTTTCACAGGGACCCTACTTACTAAAAGGAATTTGGAATAAGGCTGTGGCCCACGCAGGAGTGACACCATGCAGCTTCTCCCAACACTCTGCCACTCTCCAGGCTTCTCCTTGCACTCACCGAAGGTGCCATGAGCTCCACTGAAGTGAACAGAAACCAGGTATCCACCCAGGCCGGTTTTTGTCCACCTAGCCAAGAAAAGCAAATAAATCCAAGGCTAAGGCTGCAAGTTTTCAATCACCCATTTTAAATGTGCTCTATTATGATACCGGAATGATCTCAGCACACTGATGCTGCAGAATCAAATATGTGCTACAGAACTTGGCAAAAGTGAGCACTGAGTTAATGAAAAGAGTTTCGGCCTGACATTCATTCTATTTTGTAACCTTAATTCTGCTTTAATTTATTCCTTGGAAATTTTAGAGCTCAATCCCATGCAGATGGAGTGAGAGAAATTTTTGTGTTGCTTATTAATTGCTAGCAAACCTCCCAAGATGTGGCGATAGGTTAATGACACAGGCATTGGAAAGCACAGTTTAAATAAACTTTAATTCAAAATGTAAGGACTGATGACATCCTCACTACATAAGCAATGCTTTTTTGAATATCATCTGGTACTGCTGTAGCTCTGTAGGTATGAACAGTCCTTGATCTCCTTAGGATAGCTTAAAGTAATAGGAGAAGAGGGAAGGATTAATTAAAAGCAGGCTGTTTAAGTAACTAAAAAATTGTTATACACAGAAAAAAAAACCCCACATGGCAAGGTGTCAGGTTAGATAAAGGATATAGACAACTAGCTAATAATCCCCTTGACTCTGTGTTTAACTTTTCTTCTATTGATAGGTTTGCCTGAGTAGTAGTAAAATATTTCACAAATCTGTTTAAAACACTACTTTACTGTAGCAGAATGAAAATGAATGCTTAGTAGTCTGCCGTGTGCTTTTAACAAACAGATTTCATTTACTCCTTTGAGCCAAGCAAAATTAGAAGGACCTAAGGGTCTATGATCATTTGCCCAAAATTAATGATCAGTTATTGAATAATTAACTGTCATTGATAACTCATTTCTAAACAAATCAATGGACCCATTTAAGTGTTTGTGTAATGATAGTAATATAATCCTTCCTCATATGAACTGCAAGTGAATAGACCAAAGAGAAAAAACACATTCTCCACCCGAAGTAATTATAAGACCTACTTAAAAATCATTTGCCTCAGCAGAAATATAAAGCATTTTTCTGCATAATTTACCTCCAAAATGTGTGCATTTGGCTTCCACTTTAAAAAATGAAACCTGTGTGAGTGGAAGTCGTGCTCCAATATCCTTTAAATGTGAGAGCAGGGGTGCAGGAGATGGTTATAGGAGCACAGCAGCGAGGCACACACAGCCATGGTGTCCAAAGGACCTGTGGAGGATGGCACCAAACCACCCCCAAGTCCTGCACTCGCCAGGGTCATCACACGACTTACACAAAGTGGCTTGTGAAAGATGGGGCTAGGGAGGGAAGGGAAAAGGCAGATTTCTGTCCTTCATTAATCTCTTCCTCCCGACTGTGCGTTGCTTTCCTTCCAACACCCAGCACCTCTCTTCAAGGCAGCCCCACATGATCTGGTGATCTAGGATTTGAGTCAAGAGGACAATCTTTTTTAGAATACCATAATGTGTTTGTAGTGCATGAACAAAATTGCTGCCACCAGTGAGGACAACTTTATAGGTTACTCCATTCCTGTATTTTTGAAACTACTCTGGAGCGTCAAATACGACACTTAACATTGATTGTCTTAATAAACAACAGTGGCACATAAGCACTTCAGCTTGGGTGCAGAGAGGGGGAGAGTGCTGTTTATTTCAAGGCACAAGTAGAGAAAACCATAAAACTATTCAGAACAGGAATTAATTTTAAAATGCAATGTAGTTCACTCAGAACATCATAGACTCGCCCATTGCTAACTCTTCAGCTGGTAGGACCATGAATGCTTGAAGCAGAATTATTTATTAGCATTAGGAAGAGATAACATTTTGAGAATTTAGTAAGAGGTCTGTAAATATAACAAATACCACATCTGGAAACAGAAATGTTTGCCGTATTGTGTAAATGAATGTTTAAACAGTAGCAACAACAATAACTCAAAATGGCAAAAATCCAAAATATGGGACTGAAAATCTTTGTGCTCAGCTATATTTAAAATATTATTATTATATGGGTAAACTAACCCAAACATCGAGTTATTTTTGCTGTCAGTCATTCACTCCCACCCTTTGGCAATACATAGGATTTGCCTTCATGTTTCTATTAACTATTGCTTAAAGAGTTCCCTTCCCACTCTTCTGGCACAGCGGTATCTGAGTGTTCCCAAGAATGCTGAGGTACTTTCTTTGCCTTAGCTGTCCAGTTTCAATAAGCCACCAGATTTTGCCTCAGTTTGGTATTTGTGGATTTTCTGAGAGAATAGGCAGAGTCAGTGAAGGATTAGAGAGGGAAGAGACTTCTTTCCAGTCCCAGCACAGTGTCTGCGTTTTCTCTCAGTTTTGAAGGTTTATGTACTGGAATATGGCTGTACCCTCCTAGTCTGGTGAATTTACCAGCTGACATGTAACAAGAGTGCATTTTAAAATGTTTGTGAGCCTCCTTTTTTACTAAAAAATCTGTATGTCTTTCCCAGCCTTCCAAAATCTGACTATATCTGAGATGTGCCAGCACACTGGGATTTTTTTCTGTTGTAGATATTAGACCAAAAGCAATATGCAGTTATGTCTGATTCCATTCCTGTGTGTGGAGTAAACTGGGGGGGTGGTGAAGGTCCTTGCTAAAAACTGGGGAAGGGGAGAGCTGGTGGGGTTTTGTTTTTGCAGGTGACCTGCTGCTACAGAGCTCCATTTATGATTGTTCCACATTAGGAAAATTCAGAATTGAAGGAATTTGTATCTAGGTAATATATTCATTACCAAAATTTAGTATTTCATAGAAGAAATTTTTAAGCATATACAATACAGAATTAGGTGTATTATATGTAGAAGGGGTTTGTAGGATAAAACTACACTGACCCAGAGAAGGAGAGGACTTAGCAGCTTAGCTTTAGCCAACCACATTTGCCATGGAGGCACAGACATCACAGCACACTGCAGCAAGCTCCCATCCCAGCCTTTGCTCTGTGTGTGTTCCTATCACACCTGAAATGTTAGCTATTGAAAATGAGATGAGTTGACATATTCACAATGTGCAGAGCACTGAAAGAAATTAAAGATGCAAAAGAAATGTTAAAACAACCCTTTTTTCCCCCCTTTCAGCTGTTTGAACAGCAAGCTTCTTATTTCTTTGCTATGAATCTACATTGATAATAAAAGGGAATTTTTAAGGAGAAGTGGTGAAGTTTCCTAGGTGAAAGTGTTTATAAAATACCTAATCTCAAAATGATAATGAAGACAACAGCTAAGAAGCAATTACTATTTGCTTGAATATGCTGCTAGTGATCTTGTTCCATGATTTTATTTATTGTTTTAGTTTCACAGTATTTGACAGAAATTGAATCATCTTTAGTTGTGTTATCTGTACATCAAGCTTTTTGTGGTTGGCAGTCACAGTCACCTCCGAGTTCTGCTGGGAACTATACCAGGCAACCTTTTCAATACCTATTTCAAGAAGATATATTATTTAGAGCAGGTTTAATTGGAAAAGCTCTGGGTTTATAACCATATTTATTGATCATCTGATAAAGATACTTGTTTGTCAGCCTGGTGTCTCAAATAAATAAGGGTGGCATGTTCTTCTTTCACTTTAGTAAACGGTGCATATGTGTGAATAAAGCATATGATGAACATTTCTTTTCAAAGCCATGATCTAGTTCTTCAGTTTGAATATAAACAAGTCTGATTTAGAATTAAAAGGGGTACTCTGCAGTGAGATTTGCCTCCTTGCTTTGTTTTGCATTTTATTTTTTTTCCCTAATCTTCTGTTCTTATCTTGTTCTTAGATTTTACAGCAATGAAGGCCAGCAAAAATGTTCCTCTGCCCCAGAATCTTTAACTACAAATATTTTATATACATATTATTGTAAATGAAACAGCTGATTTTGAAGTAATTCCCCTGGGAATATTTACAGTTCAATAGCTGCATTAGAGAGATCATAAAGTGAAGCTCACCATAAACAACAGTAAACCAGGCATAATTTCAAAGTTTAGGGAATTAGGAAAATATAAATAAACAGCAAGATTGCTGAAAAATAAACTAAGTTTCCTTTAGTTGTAATTCTGGAAGGTGTTATGAGTAACATGTATAAAGGCAAGGCATAAAGGAAAGCCATCATTTCCAGTGTGATTTTTTTTTTTATTTAAATTGAGTGTTGTTTCTTTTCTTTTCTATTTTTTTTTTTTTTATGAAAGATGTTATACTATTGGTTCTTCATAACAGTCCAAGTTTTCTTTAACACACCTGAAGCAGATACGTTGCAATCTGCCTGAGTTCTGGCTTTGAGACATAAAGGTGACTTGGTTTTGATTGTCACCTAACACATCCCTTTTGGTGGGGTGGATAGGAGATGTTGAACGAGAGCAATTTATTCCAGCATTTGTTGAATTTAAACTCTGAACATATGTGTACCTGAAATGACAACTCAGAAAAATTTGGGGAGGGCAAACAACTATTTTCTTTCCAGTTAACAGGAAGATGGATGCTCTCATCCAGCTGAGTTAGCAACCAATTTCAAGTTTAACTACTAAAGGAAAGGGGAAAGGCTTTTTTTTCCCTTTTCACTCTCCTGTTCCTACTGCAGTTTATTTGTAGGAAACGTGACAGAGAATTAAATCAAAACACTGATTAAAAAGTGCATAACATTAATGTCACAACAGTGTTTTTATCATCTATTGATAAACTCAGAACACCTCCCTTAGTTTACAAGGCTGACTGCAGCTAAAGGCAGTGCTAGACTTTTATACATTTAGGAAACACATTATTACAGTTTTCAAAATCATTACTTTTTGCAAGCAAATTTTATTTTGTTTACTCAAATCAGATAAATGTTACGGGTATTTTATTCATCATTTTTCTACTTATGTATATTGACATTTTTCACCAGATTCTTCCAGCGCTCCAAGTTGGGATGTCAAAAACTGTGCTTGCAGAAATGAAAGTATCCTCATTATGCAAATTTAGGTTCCACTGATAGGCATGTTCTGTTTTATAAATTACATCCTCTTGTCAGAAGTCAAATTGTATTTGAATAACTTCACGGAAATTGTCACCAAGATTTTAAATTGTGTGCCTTGTATGCCATTGTTGATTTAGTCAGTGAGTAAAAAATGGACATATGTTGATTTTTAAATATGTGCATGATTGTTTTGTCATAAATGTTATTTAAATGAAACCTAGATGCATACGTAATTTTTCATGTATATTTTTGTAAAGTTTTGCATTATATAAATAATCTTAATATTTATATTTAATAAAATATGTTAAACAGTATTAGTTGCTGTATATTTTAGTCTTAACAAGTTTATTTCTTATAAACATTCTTGAAAAAAATTTCCTGTAGGGTAAAATAAATATACATGTTCTGATAAAAATATTAAAGCATAAAAGTTAAAATGAAAAGTGAACTTGAATTATGAAAATGGTTTTTATCTGCTATAAAAAGGCTGCCTTTCTTATTTACATTTTTTCATGAAATTCACAAAAAAACAAACACAAGTGTGTTTCTCTCATATTGTTGAATATTTAGCAATACTCAAATATAAGTTGATTTCTTGTTGTAAGCTAAGCAATTTAATTAAAAATACATTTAAACTAATTACAAAGAATAAACTGAGTTCAGAAAAGAATATATTTAAATCATTTATAGAGCACAGAGATGCTTATTTTAATTTAGAAAATAATGTATTACTCTCTTATTAAAAAAAAAAAAAATGATGAGGGACATGTTACCAGCAAAAATATCTGCTTTACAGAAGCTTATAGTTTGGTTGTTCTTAGTTTTCAGAATGACCATTATTGCAGCTGGAGTAATCTTTGATGTTAAGAAAAGTGGAAAAATCAAAGTGAAGTGGTAAATCTGTTCATTTTTCAAACATATTAATCTTGTCAAGATAATACATAAAATCAATCTTTGCAATTTTTTTTCAGAGCCTTTTATTCCCTTTTATCCAAAATATGAAAGCACTTAGGAGGATAAAGAAATGTGGATGACTTTGGAAAAATGATCAGAAAATATCTTTTGTCTGTTAGTATTAAACAATGACACGAGTAATGTGAACTGTGCATGGTCAAAACACAAATTACTTGTTCAACTATTGGTATTCATCATATTTGTTCTGCTTATAATATGAATATACAGCAAAATTCTGGTACAGCTTTCTTAACAATTCAACTGAATTTCAAACCCTGACAGTAACAAATACAAATTGCACCAGCCCAAAAAAATTGTTGGGGCTAATTTTAATATTAATGAATTCTTTACAACCTCAGTTCAGCAGTTTCGATTAAGCTTTAATTAGTAGCCAGAGGGGAATCCAAAACAAAAATAAGGAGTTGAATTGCTAATTAAGTTAGTTTGATGAGGTAGAGTTTTAGTAAAAGACTGGTGGTTGTTGGCTGTGCAGGTTCTGACAGGCTAAAAATACTAAAGATTATCATTATTGTAACTAACATCCTACATTACCACCAGATTTCTGCAAGGAGCAGACAGTTCATTAGAGTACAACACTTTTGTGTGTCAGTACAAGAATTAAAGTCTTGTTAATAAGATAGCAGTGCATGGGAACCATAGACCAAGACAAGGAAACGTGGTTTTAAATTTGGTTGGTGATAAATTATCTGGTTATTTGATACTCCAGTATACATCTGAATCTAATGTGCTATTTGTTAGGAGCTGCTTGTCAGTCAATTCATTTCACAAACGGAATTCTGTTTATGAGGCTGTGGAGCTTAGTGATTTTTCTTTTGACACGTCCATCATGGTCATGTTGTTCTTAATTTGCATGCTTTAGATGATATGATGTTTACCAAAAACTGTATTTAACAGTGCATGTGAAGGTGCAAGTCGTTGCAGTGTTAGATGCTCTACCCCCAAAACCTACATTTCAGAGAAGTTAATTTAAGAAAAACCTATAAACAGAGTTAGCTGAAGATGCAGCACATAGTAAAATTCTATAGCTATGTTTTTTTTCCTAATGATACCTTTGATAACAGGTCAAAATCTCGGCCAGCTTAAATCATTATCAAATGAATTTTTACATTGCCAGATTAACTCTTGCATTCAATTAAATATTTTGACATTGTAAGTGTGCTACCGTAGCTCCCAAAAGATTACTAATTATAACCACTAAAGCTCTGCAATGCTAGCATTTCTACCAAACTGCACATACAAAACGTGTTAGATATCTCTGAAAGGATCATATGGAATGTCATTTGATTTCACTATACTTTGATGTTTTCTGTAATTCATATTTTGTCCTTTTGCTTAAGGTTTCAAAGCCTACAAACCCAATAACGAAGGGATAAGGGAAGACAGAAAAATAAATGATATTGTTTCTGTGGCATTAAATATAAGCCTGCTATCTGAGCTGCATAGCACTAGCGAATTGTAATCAGGTACTTTGACTTAACATTGTTTTGTTTTATAATAAGAGTGGTTGCCATATGTTGGAAGTTCTATCTGTCTGTGTCTTAGGGGTTTCATACCTCTGTAACAAATCCAAAAACTCATTTTATAATACCTTAAATCTACCCATTGTAATGTAGCTCCACTAGTGTAAATCCACATCAAACTTTCCTCATGAATGTTGCTAGCAGATTACTTGTATTATCTCTGAAAGCAAGGGGAAGCATTGAATTAGGATGCAGAAGATAGAGGAAAAATAACTTTCACTAAATCTTATTTTAATGCATAGTTTACAATTTTCTTTCACTCAGCGTGAAACTGATTAAAAGCACATGGATGCCCCTCATGAAGAATGCTTTGCACAAATAGATGCATTGTTTAATGTATTTACATCCCTGAATACTTGGAATTTGAGCTGTAATGCAGTGATGTAGGAGCTGTTGGAAAGGAGCACACGGTGTCTACCATACATCTGTTTGAATTTCCAGCACATTCCTCTGCTGTCTCACTCTCTCCCAGTTGCACCCAGGGATTCCCACTGGAAGACCAGAGCCTGTTACAGTAAACAGATTACATTGCTGGTATAAGCTGTCAAGGGCACTGTTTCTACTGGGTATCACACCAGCAAGCAAACAGGGTCCTACATCCGTCCCTAAGAGCAGATGTATAGGTGCATGCAAACTCTCTGCTCACTCCTTTAATTAATTGAAAAACAAAGCATGATTTAAATCTTTTAAAGGAGCCATGACGAATCTGCTTTTTGTTGTTTTAATTATTTTCTTCAGTACATATTTATCACAGGTCAAGGCCAATTTTTACTTCTTAGTTCACTATTTTTCAAAGACCAGACTGACATTTTCCCACGTGGTTCATTTACTGTGTCAAAATTAAAAGAAAGATATAATTAACAGATGAAACACAACTCCTTGCATCAACTTGCATTCAGTGAACAGCCAAGCAGAGATTTCTGGTTTAGCAAAATAAAATGGAAGATTGTTAAAAATCTTAAAAATTCCCCAAAAGCAGCTTGAAAGTATAACAAAATGCTACATTTTAAAGTTTTATTTTCCTAATGTTCATCTTCTTATGCCTGTTTTAAGGCTGGTCTTATTGCTGATCTTAGTGTAATTAATCCTGACTGACAATTGTGGAAATGACAGAAAAATTAGACTTTTTATGTGATGGGAAAAGTCTGCAAAAGTTGTATCACTGAAGGGCATTCAATTTCTGCCTGTTAACAAATACTTTTCCCTTTCAGATTGTATTTTTATTTATTTCAGAATGCAAAACAGACTGTTCTAGCACACAACACTTCACTATGAGCATCTTTTCATACACTGAGGAATCAAAATCTTTACAGTCACAGTATGTTAGCTAGATGTTCAGTTTTATTAATAGAATTAATGTAAAGCTAGTCATCATTTCAGTCTTTAAATACTCAGGACAATAAAAATAGCAATACTATTTTCAGAACAGATTATTTGTTTTGATATGAAATGTTAAAATAAAATTAATGGAACAGGCTAAGTCAAAATGAGTTTGTGCTTTTGGTGCTTCGTATATGTGTGTGTGTATGCATGTGTATACAGATGTCTCTGCATAAATATATAAAACTACAAATATATATATGTATTTATAGTGCCTCTGAAATAATCTACCATTTCCCCACTCTTTAAAACAGTAATTTTTCAGACTCCTAATCCTAGCCAGATATGAGTTTGTGTGCCTGTGTGTGTATGCATGTGTGTGTGCCCATTCCCTGTGAGGGCAGAGAGAGGGGGAAGGGGGCTGCCTTGGTATTATTTTGTTTAAAAACTTATTTTTTAATTGGTTTGTACATACAAAATGGTTTTATATTGGTGACTTTAGTTTAGGAATAATTGAATAGCACCTAGCAGAATTAAAATTAAGGCTGAATACAAAGGAAAGGAATCCAACTTGTAATATTCTTTTCAGCTGTGACATATTCTTCCACAAAAATGAAAAGAAAATTAAAAGCAAAGCTATGTGAGGCTTTTCAAGTACATGTGAGAATCTTGAAGTGGACAATTCTTTGACACACCAGGTGCTGATCCCTTATTTTCTGTAAATTGTCTGCAAATGTATGACCCACAAAACTGTATGAAATACATCTGAAGCAATATTTTTGGATAGAGGAGATTCCTAAAGGCTTGAGGGGAAGACACCTTCCAAAACCAGTCTGATGGTTCTCATAGAAAATAAGCATTGTTTAGGAGGGACAAAATTGCTGATGAACAATTCAAACTCCTGTTGCAGTGAGAAAATAAGACAATCCTGGAAGGAGACAGTACCTAACATTTTGGGGTTTTGCACATGAAAACAAATAACTAGGTTTCAGTTTAATGGGATACTTGTGTTTTGAGTAATCCAATGATTTTGACTGCATTCACATATATCCTGAGATATTTTACTGTATGCACTACACCACAATTGCTCAGCCCTATCTTCAATGGAGACAAAAGAAAAATTAGAAAGAAAACCCCAAATTAGCAGGCAATAAGTTTTCAAGAGCTCCATTGCTTAGTGGAAGATGCCTTGAGAAGTCTGGGCTTTGAAGATAGTGCAAAAGCATTTACCAGCCCTCAGCTGAGCAGAAACCTACAGTCCTTTCACAAATTAACTGCACATTATTCCTATTATTTATTGTTAGTTTCTTTTAGCTCAGAGTTTGAACGAAGAGCAGGTATTTCTAACTAGTGTAAATCTATCCCTACAGCACACATCAAACACAGATCAGCTTTCATTCAACCTGATTTAATCAGGGGTTTCAGATCTCTACTCCATAGTGCCCAAATCACTGCTAGACTTGCCGAGACATCTTGCCAAACGCTTACAAAAGAATTAAGCTTCTGTTCAGATCCATGTTCCTGGTGATTTTGTAGGAGTTTGGGAATGTGTTGTAACAGTGTCCACTCCAAAATCAGTGTCTCTTGCCATGTCGTTAGGCAGATGGACAGGCTGGCAGACAGGAGTCGCCTCCTCTGGGGGCAGGGACAAAAATAACACGATCATATTTCAACTCATTGTGCAAGTTTAATGAGTTCTGCCATAGCTCCAGCACTAGAAGGTTTTTGTGAGGGAAAAACAAAGGGACCCTTCTTTTGTCTTTCTTCGCAAACTATCAGGCCCCATTACTGAAAATTAAGGTTCAATAAAACTCGTATTCAGAGATAATTAGCGGACAGCTTTGTGGTGCAGTGGATAATATGACCAAAGTGCTGGTTCACAGCAGTGTGTGCTGAAGTGTGAAAGAGCCAGTTCTCCATTGCTGCTCCTGAGGTCATACCCCCTCATCCTGCATACAATGTGGCAGTCAAAATGCAGCATTCTTACCTGCTGTGATAAAAAATGCACCAAAGCAAATAAATTATTCCAGCCCCCTCCCCCTTGCAGCTTTTTTTTAAAACAAAAAAAAACAAAGCTAGATCATTAGTAATAAACTATGACTTCATTAGAATGTTCCACATAACAGGATTACAGAGGAATGTGTCAATAACTGGCAAAGGTTTGTCTTTCATTAATTAACACCTTTGTATGAATACAAACTTGTTATCCTCACTTTTTATAGGTGAAATATTACCACTAAAATTAGACCTTCAGTTTAAAACAACAAAAAAAAAATAAATCTTGATAGTGCTATTTTGTACAACTGAACATTTTCCAAATATTACTTAGATTGGAAAAAGAAACCAGATTTGCAAAGAGGAAGCATTTCAAGATTACTTTGCTCTGTACTAGGGGAAAGGAAAGTTTCAGAGTTCTGTTTTATATACACATATATAGAAACGTATATACACATTCTCTCTTTCTAGGATAATATTTAAGGCAGTAAGTAATTAAAGTATTTGTCGTGGTTTTGTTGCTTAACAAAAGTGCACATGAACTACTTTAGCCTTGCTTTTCCCACCTGCCACTGAGGAAACAGCTCATAAGCTGAGAAGCAGTCTGTAGTATTGGACTGTTTATCCTGACATACAAATGTCTATGCAGACAGAGAGCAAAGAGCAAATTCTAATTAAAAAAAAAGAGAGTGTTTTCCTGAGTTAGAAACACAGTCTTTTGCAGTTTTACCAGTTTCAACTGATGGCTTTTCACTGTAACTTTTAGCATTTGTGAGCGAGATGCTTATACATGTAGTGGATTTCCTGAGTTAGAAACACAGTCTTTTGTAGTTTTACCAGTTTCAACTGATGGCTTATCACTGTAACTTTTAGCATTTGTAAAGATGGTGAGCGAGATACTTATACATGTAGTGGCATCCTGGCTTGAGCCAAGTTCTTAGATACATGATGTTATTTCACTACTTTTGTGTTTATTTTGGTCAGTAAATTATTTCCAAGATCGTTCCCACTAGCTGAAGGATGCTGAATTTGGTGGAGTGATGAAAATTTCTAAAAACTTCTGCTTTTTGAGAGTCATAATATCTTCTATTTTGGAAGCTTTGGACCAAAGTCCTATATTCTCAGACAGGCTTTTCTTACGGAATCAGTCCAAAAACATGACAAATATTTCTGTAAAACAAAACTGGCATTTTTTCACCCCTTGCCCAGACTTTACTGGAAAGGTGGATAGGATGATATGTAATGTGAGTTGTTCTCCAGGAGTAACTGTATATTTCCATGTACTGAATTTTTCCATGCAGAATTTTTTCTTTTCCTAAACCTCTTTTTGTTTCACAATTCAATACACAATAAATATATTCTCAAAAAAGAATAACAAATCAGAAATGGGAGCACATTTCCTTCCTGTCTACTTCAGTAAAAAGCTGCATGTGATGTTACTAGAAAAGACTGTATGAAAATATCCAGAAACCAACGTTGGATTTGTCACCCAGATCACAGAGCATTTCCATGAGCTTATATATGAAAAAAATGGCTTCAGATATTAGTGAATTCGACTAATTAAAAACAGGTCACTTTTTTTTTTTTCCCCACAAAAGATCTCTTCTCTGATTGGTAGAGAAAAGTAGGTCTCCACTCCATCATTGCTTTTTGGGAGGTGGCTCTTTGAAATGTCATTGTCTTCAAGATTTTTCATACTCTTGGGATTTTTTTTTTAAGTAACAGTTTGCTTCGTGAAAATCTTGGCACCTTGCAATAAAAGACTGAACTCTTACTGATTATAGTGGAGCCAAGTTTATTATCATTATGTAAGGAAGTGCTTTCATCTGCGTTCCAGTGTGTGATGAACTTAGTATATCAGTAGAGAAGGAGGATTAACAAATAATTCAGTATAAGAGTAAATCAGTAAATCAAAGCAGTCTATGCTCAGGACCTGTATCTTGCTATGTGGTTGGAAGTTGTCACTTCAGACCAGGTTCAGTATGATCTGGTCTGAATGTCATCATTGCACATGTGGTTCAAAGTCACCCATTCAGTGTCCAAATGCTTATGGCTGCAGCAGGGAACGTTCCACACTTTCTGCACCTCTGAAGTGGAGATCTGCATTTAGGTTTTTTTCTGAAATCTAGTTTGTAGGCACCTAGTTTGCAGGCACCTAAGCATACTCTGCACAAAGCATAGTAACATGAGGAAACTGAGGGTCTATAAACCAAAATGTTAGTATAATGCAACCTAAAAGTGCCTTCTAGCTAGATGAACACAGGGTGTCATAATTGACTCAAAGTGACTCTCTTACCCTTATGCAACCAGTGTGGCATTCAGACACTAACTTTCTTGAAGTCCTGCAGCTCCCCCTACTCCAGACCAAGAAGTCAGGCTGAAAATCCTCCTGTAGTGTGCTGTGGACATGAGTAATTCTAGCACTTGCAGTTTAGCTCCTTCAGAAACATCCTAGGGAAAATATATAATAAAATAGATTAAAGTCTGCAGGCATGTTAAGCTTAGTGGGGATTATATCTCAGATACATGGAGGTAAATTAGAGAAGTCTGCAATATTCTGCCACTTTACAGTGGCATTTTGGGAGAGGTTTCCAAACAGTGAGGACCCTTCATCAGACCATGTGGCACGAGGCCGTGCAGCTCTGCAGAGTGCCGTTCTGGAGGCAGCCTCACTGAGTTATCACAGCCCTCTGACCAGCTGATAAACCCTGTCAAGGAGTTAATAAATCAGCAGTGATTATTAGCTCAGACCTGGTGCCCCTCAAACCTAGATATACTACTTCTAGACCTGAGCTGGTTCACCAGCAGTCATCTCGGCTGTCTGTGCCTGTGTGCTGAAGACGTATCCACAGCCTCCTGTCAGTGCTTGAAGTGTCTTCTGCAAATCCTTAGGCCAATAGTATCAGCCTGGTCTCTGCTTTTCTCTTGGAGGTCTCCTTTAAGCAATTCAAGCCAGAATATGCAGTTGCTCCTTGTAACAGGGGAGTTTACTAACTACATGAGGATTGGCATTAGCTATGTTTGATTTGCAGTTCAGATCCTACAGGAATTTTTTTTTTGTTGATTCTTTTCCAGCACAACCTCTTATAATACTTAATAATGTCAATGTGGTTGTTTTTAAATTTTCCACGAGCTGGTGGATCTGACATATTTTGATGTTTCTATAATCCTAAGGTCTCACATCTGTCACTCAATATTGGCAACCAGTTTGTGTGATGAAAACAATTGCAATAAAGCATGTGTAAATCAGAGCTGTGCTCCACCTTGCAGTTGTCTTCTGTTTGATCTAACATTGATTACTTAAGAGTGAAATTTAAAGGTCGAGTCTCACTGTGATAGAAGTATTACTTAAATAAAAGCATATCATTCTGCATATCTTTTAATGATGAAGTGGGATTGGCAGGTATTTTATCCAACTGCTGTGCACAGTATAGTATACTAGTCCTCAGTTTCTTAGCCGGGCATTCATTTGATACCAGTCAATTTTCATAACTGAAAAACAGAATGAAGAGAACAAAATTAGGGCTCAAACCAAACGCAAAATAAAATCAGCTCTGTTTTCAGTAAATTTGGCTCAAGTTTCAGTTTTAAAATGTAATAAATTGTGTTTAAAGTGAATGCTGAAAAGGACATGGTTTTATAAATTACTTCTTTTAACATGATGAAAAAGATTTTATATGCCTATTTTTAAAGCTAGTGCCCTGTATGCAAGAAATCTGTCTGAAAGTTGTCAGTGGAGGAGCGCTGATAAAGTCCACACAGAAGCCCAAAGGTGTCTTGCAGATGTGTGAGTGAAAACTTTTGCTATCAACTCTCACATTGATGCACTTTGGTTGTGGAACCAGGGGCTGCTTACCCCAGCCCTGTCCCAAAGTTACACTCTGCAAGATCAGATGTGCTCTGGATCCATTTCTCTCTCACCACTCCCCCCACCCTGCTTCTTGCTTACTACAGAAAACCAACTTGAAGCATACAGACTGGACTGAAGCCAAGGCAAGGTTAAGCCTTCTACTGACAACCACACCAGGGTACCAACATAATCCGGAGCTCAGCCTGTTATGTCGTTGAAGACCCCCCCATCCCAAAATGTGTGGAGTGTATTTGGTCTGGCCAAGGTGGAGTTAATTTTCCCCACATAGCAGCCCTCCTAGTGTTGTGCTTTGTATTGGTAGCTGGAAAAGTGTTGGTAACACATCAGTGTTTTGGGTACTCCTGAGCAGGGCTCACACAGCATCAAGGCTGCCTTTTCAACGCTCTCCCTCACCAGGAGGCTGGACGTGGACGAGGTCTTGAGAGCACACATAGCCAGGGCAGCTGACCCACACTGACCACAGGAATATTCTATACCATGTGACATCTGCTCAGTAAGAAAAACTGAAAGAAAAGAGGAGCAGGAGGATCATTCATTATTAGAAGGTTTGTCTTCCAAACCAACCACTATGTGTATTGAAATTCTGCTTCCCAAGAAGTGGCTGGACATCACCTGCTGATGGAAAGTAGAGAATAAATGTCTTGTTTTATTTTATTTCTGCATGCAGCCTTTGCTTTTGCTTTCTTAAACTGCCTTTATCTTGATCCATGAGTTTTTTTCCATCTTAATTTCTTCCCCTTCTTGTCCTCCTGAAGAGGGGAGTGACAGAGCAGCTTGGTGGGCACCTGGTATCCAACCAAAGTCAACTCACTACACAAGATACCCTGGTTTGAGTTAGAACAGAACTAATTCTGTTCAGTGATTTTACTTTTCAGCTCAGTGCCTTCTAACTAACTGCACTTTCTGAAGTCAATGGTGTATTTTTGCAGACAGTGTCTGCCTCTAGCAGTGATAATGCTCCATGTTTCAAGTTACTACCAAGGACTGGTGTGCAGAAGGGCTCTTAGTTACTACCAAGGACTAGTGTGCAGAAGGGCTCTTGCTTATACTTGCTCCTGTAGAAACTAAGGTCACTGCTAAGTCTTGTGTACCATATTGGGGGTGCAGAAAGTAAAAGGCCACACCTGTATGGAGAAGCAGACAGGTGACCATAAGCCGAGCAACAGGAGACTCCATTCCATACACATCATCCTTGGTGTAAAGCTGAGGGATCACAAGTCTTCCTCAATGGCTGGTGTCTGTGGAAGACTCTGACCCATGCACAACTGAAACCAGTTCCAGAATCTAGTTCTTGAATCTGGTTCCCATCTGCCACCAAGTCCAGTCTGGGACTTCACAGCATCAGTGGTGATGTTGACATGATTGCCATCAAGGGGGCTGGGCTTGATAATAGTTTTGTATATATTTAATCTTACTGTAAGTATTTTCATTAAAGCCGTTTTAGTTTTCATTTTGAAGCCATGTCTCTTTCTCTTATTCCCTTTTTCTTCCTTTTGGGAAGGGAAGAGGGGTTAATAGAGAGTATCTGTCACTCATCTAGTGTCCAGCCCAGCCCTAAATCTTGACACAGGACAACTCAGGGTGGATGAGACTGGAACTTCTTATATACTTATTGTGCTGTAATATAATGAGGTACCACTTCTTTAGCCACTGAGAACAGCTCTGAGGCAACTATCCTGCTAGATACCTTCAGTTTAGGAAGGAACATCCTTTACTTTCTGCTTTATGGCAAGAGTTTGGAGAAAATACTGCAAATGAGCCAGTGGCTGGTTTGGCACTGAAGTCTGCACCTGAAGGAGCCAGAGATGATCACGGTGAGCCAGGGTGAATCTCTCAACTGTCACAGTGTGTCCTCCTCGCTCCTGTAGGGTAGGCTGATGATGGCACAGAGGCATGAACACACCCCTTCACTGACCTTGGAGGAGGGAGGGACGATTCACCTGTCCCCCTATGCTGTCCCTGTACGATGCACACCTTCCTGCATTTTGGGAGGCTGGTGGAGAGGCAGCACTAGATGTTCAGTGCTCTCTTCCACATTAGCCAAGCTGCTATTTAGTCCCTGTACGTTACACAGCAGGGCTCCACCAGAGGGGCACCTGACATATGAAGGATACATCCAACTTGCTGGCACTTCCTAAATGTCATTATGAACCCAAATTACCTTTTGCAAGGTGCTGAGCATAAACTTGTATCCCAATGCTGTGGAAAAATCTGCCACAGCCACTAATCAGGTTTTCCCTGCTGATATGGGAAGATATAGTCCTAAAACTTATGCTTTCAAGTAGGAAATGCCCTTTTCTTTTGGCCTCCACTTATGAGTGTACGGGATGAACTGGCAAGCCTGGCCTGCCAGGAAGACAGTGGGAAAGTCTTTCCAGTGCAGAAGGACATGCGGAGTTTCCTTCATTGAGAAGCAGTCCCTGATACAACAGGAATGAAACCATTGCAACTCCAAAGGGTACAGCCAAACTCTGATGTGAACACCACTTTAAGTAGTGCATAAATTCAATTCCTATCAATTAATATTAATTTAATAATCCAGCAACCAGTTGCTGTTAAAGAAAGAAAAAAAGCTAATCCCCTTTTTCTGAGCAAATTTTACACTGTAAACAGATCCTGAGAGATGCAAACAGTGGTTGGCTTGGCTTTTTTCTAGCAGAAGATTTGAATGATAAGTCTTTCAACCTTATGGTATTAAAAATTCTAAATATAAAGGCAGGTAATAAAAGAATAATGTGTATCCCCTGTGATTACAGTCCACTCACCACCATGGTGGGTATCCCTTGCTAGCATGGCCCTCACTCTCGGGAGTTTGAGGCACCCAACTTCAGGGAGGGTAGGAGTTCCTGCAGTCCTTGCAGAACACATCTCTTCAGTAGCAGCTTGGGGAATTTGGTTACGTGAAACTGTAACAAAATTACCCTGTGAAGTCCCGAAAAAAAGGTAAGGAAAAAGCAGCTAGGGAAATGCCTTGAGTTACTAAAAAAATTAATTTACTATGCATTAATTATTGGTTAATTAAGTTCAGTATCTCTCTCAAAATTTAACTGGCATTCAGATCTTTGGTGGTTTTGATTCCTTTCACTGACAGAATAGGGGTGTTTTGGAAGATAAAGGGCAACACGACTCTCTTTGTACCATAGATTCTCTGTAGATAGAATATAAAAAACAACTCCCACCGGAATTTTGATTCATTTAGTGGAAACTTAAAGTTTATAAAGACATTTATGTTGTGATTAGTAATTCATTCTTTGAATTTTTGATGGAATATCTGTAAATAGATTATCTCTAGTTCTGCTTGGGTTTATATTTATATTCAGTGAGCATGCACAGCATGCCAAGGCCATAGTCATGTTCACCTAGTGGTGGAAAATCTAGCGACTTTCCGATTGCCTGATCTGATCCTAAGGAATAACCTTTTCTCCTCAGAACCAGAGATACAGGAAATGGGGATAAAAGGTAGTATTTAAGCTTAGAAAACAAAATCAGATGAAATAAAGAAAACAGAAACAAACGAACAAACAAAAAAACCCCAGTTCACAGAGCTATGATTATGTCTCATCTTGTCTGAGATGTCAGACATCATGCAGCTCCTAAGGTGGCTTCAGGTCTCACATCCTGTATGCAGTGATTTAATGAAGGCTGCCTACAGATCCCATCCTTCCTTTCACCACCCAGCATGGGTTCTGTTCAGAAGGAACACTGATCCACCTCACTTGTTTGCTTCAGATATTTTTCTGGAAGGGCACAGAGATCAATAGATATAGTGTGAGGAAGATGGGGAATTTTTTCCTTCGGTGCAGCCAAGTCTCAGGACGCACCTCAGAGAGGTGCAGAAATCCTTGCATCCTATCTGCTGGATTGCTCCTAGAATTGACCTGGTCTATGTAAGAGTTAGGAGCAGCTAGGGAATTTGGCTTCAGGCTTCATACTATTCCTGCACTGCAGAATAAAGCCTCTGTGACTAAACTTTTCTAGAACTGAAAGAAGACATATATGAGGAAGAGGTCTTTCTTTGCAAAGAGAAGTCTGGGTTTTGTTCATACATTTGAACTTGAAAAGCAAAAGTCAAAGGAAATACTGTTTTCCAAACAGTCATTGTAACCATGTAGATAACTCACAGTTAAAAGTTTACAGTTCATAGTTTAAGTTGTTAAATTATGCCTAAAGATGGACACCCCTTCCCCCCAGAGTACAGAATCAATTGGACAATAACAAAATGGAGGTGACATCCTATAATCCTACATTTTAATGTTGGTGGGTTTTTTATCATTTTATTTTACATGTTTCAAAAGCAATCTTGGTATTTTATTTAGGTATTAGTTTAGAAAACACACAGGAAGTAAATATAGGATAGATGTTTTTTAAAAAGAAAAAGTATATATATGGAATATATCTGTGAAATGTATACAAGCAGTGTGGCATGTAGAGGGTATAGGTGTCCTTGAAGTGAAATCAGGGTTACTATTCTGTACTGAAAGTCTAGCTGTGATTATCAGAAGCAATTTTTCAGTGTTGTTCAGTAGGTTGTCAATCCTTAAGCAACCTAAAGCCACCTAACAGGTGTCTATGCTAAGACCCATTAGTCCTGATAAAACCAGTCAAGATGAGTACCTGCATTAATTAAAAAAAAAAAATAGCAAGTACTCTGTTGCATTCTGACTGCTTTCCTAGATGCAAAAGTATAAATACCAGCACTCACTCATGCAAGTTTTGACCTAAGTTCATAATATTTCACAGTCACAAATATAACTGCTGGTAAGCCTCAGCATGAGGACAATTGTCCTATGCATTTACACGACTGCTCTTACAGCCTGATATAGGTGGCCAGTGAACATTCCCTTTTTACTACCCTGTAAAAGCAAGTAAGGGAAAAGGTTCCTTAGGTGGTTTCAGTACTCTTGACGATCATCATTAATCAATAGAAAAAGCTTAAAAATACAGCAGCTGAAAAGTCAATGATGTAAGGTTAACTCATTACACCCATTTATGGATAAAGGTGTCTAAATTAAAAAATGTGATCAGAATCTTATATTAGTGAAATTAAGCAATTAGTTATCGTGTGATGCAGTGTAGAGTTCAGACCATGCTATTGCTTGTTATTTAAAGTTAAAATTACAGTGTCAAGTTTCAACACACTGAGCCCTACACCGTGTTGTTTTCTGTTCCATAACATTGCAGAATTGTTCACAAAACAATACAAAATCCCTCCTTCTCTGCTGTCTTCAACTTGCCTGCCCACATTTTAAGTTTACCATAACTCAATAGGTGGTTCAAATAGAAACTTCTGTGTCAGGCTCTTCTGAACAGATTTGGAGAGCAGGGTTCCATGGGGTGTGCTTCTGTATGGATCTGTAACATTTTTCAGGCCTATTTTTATATTGTTTATAGGTCTATGGGAGTGCATGAGAAGTACTAGTGATATCTGAAACTGAATAGTATGTCTGTTCTTTGTCTGAAAATATGTGATTACATGCTGTAATATTAAAAAGAGGGTAGCTCTAGTCATAGAATCCTAGAATCCTAGTCTTCCCAAACTTGTGAAAAATTGCATGAAAAGAGAGACTGCTGGTAAAAAATGTGAAACTATGACAAAAAACTACAACAGGTAGTCTCTGAAACCTGAGCTCATGGTCTTCCTTTAAGGTATGAACAAAAAGTCCTCCAGCCAGTTTTAAAAATCCAGTTCTAATCTATTGGCTACTGAAAAAAAACCCAAATTTATCAGATTAAAATTTTTAACTACCTAAGAAGTTTCTCTATGAGCTGTCTGCACGATACTGGCTTAACATTTATGTTTGTTTTTTTTAAAGTCTATTCACTGGGCAAAACAGAATTTGCAGTTTCCACATAAAGGTCATTAGTAGCCTACAGGTCTATGCAAAACCTTCACACCAAATATTTAATAACATTAGAATGGAGTGGGTGATAAAAGAATTAAAGAAATGATGATTAGAAACTACTGTAAGTAAAAAGGGGTGGGGGCTAACAACTTGTCAAGACAACGTTTTCTCAGCAGATGATCATAACTTGTGCCATCTCATAACCAAGTCCACAGTTGTCTCTAAGACCTGCAAGATCCTTCAAGGTGATCATCAGAGAAGTTCAGTTTAGTTTTTACAATGTTCCTTTCCTGGTGTGCTCCTGTGTCTTTCTTTTTTGAAGACATTGACCATATGATGATATTCAAATGGCCAAGCGTTTACAATTTCCAGATCTGCCAAATAGCGAATCAACCTTTATAATTAAAGGTGACAAGCTGACAAGGAAAATGAATGTAAAGTTGTATACGTATATGAATTTTTATGTCAGATTGCCGTCTGTGCACTTGTTTTCTCTTTGTCAATAGCCGAAGGCTCATTTCTCTGCACTGGAAGCGCATTTTATACCGAGGCCTTCAGACAGCTCCCCTTCGCCCTAGTGAATTTGCTGATTAATTTTGGATGCTCCTCTTAATTAACACCCCAAAGGAAGTCTAGATTTTCTAGCCTATATTCCATGTAAAACAAGTGAATCTGAAGAACAATGACCTAAGGAGACAGGCGCGCTCTGTCCGAATGACATTACAAGAACATTGAATATCTCACAAGTCAGGACCTGGTCAGGCAATGCCTAGGGAAAATGTAGGCCTTTAATCAGGGCAGAAATGAGATTCATATTAGTCCAATTTCATTTTCTTTATTGCTGACAAAAAGAGGCTGGGATGGATGCCACCTGACAGTTGAAACATGGTGCCCCTATGCAGGAGCGGGTGCCTCTGGCCTTGATTAATAATTGGTATCATTTTGACTTGCGGGCAGATAAGTTGATGATGGATGAGAGAAAAAGAGTGAAGTGATTTATTATAAAATTAGGATAAAATAACAAACTGGGTAATTGCACACAAACCTCATAAAATGTAGCTGTGGAGTCAGAAGTGCAATGCCAGGCAACAATAATTTCCACCTCAGTTTTCACAATGAGATCTTAAAGCAAAGAAAGATAGAAACAACTCTTACTTATGCATCTGCGTGATGCAGAAGAAGCCTTGCTCATTATTCTACTTCAAGCAAATAAAACATTAAAACTTGTTTTTCAGTTTTTATTATTACTGTTGTACAAGAAAAGGAAAGAGTAGAACTAAGCAGGACACATTAAACCAACTGTTGCTTCTCTGTCAAAGCTAATAAAACCTTCTAACTCTTTAATTTCTTTCCATATTTTAGCAGGGTAAAAGTTTTAACGTTATGAAACTATGATGCATATGTGTTTAAATCAAAAATCAACATAAAAAATGACTTGTAAACTTTATGGTAACCTGTAAAAGAGTACAACCCTCATTGTAGGTATTGCTTTTCTAGTTCACTTCCTGATTCTTTGAACTTCCAAACCTGTGCTCTGATAAATATTTCAGAAGTTGAATCATCTACTGCTTGCTGATTTGTGTTGCATTTGTTCAGCAGACTACAATTAAAGATTTAAAATAAGTGTTCTAATATCCACTTGACGCCTGGTAAAAACATTTATTTTGTTGTTAGGAAATAATTTCATTATAATTTCTTTTTCTTTACAAAACAAATGCTTGGTTGTTCTCTCTTGCAAATTTTAGAAGTCTAAACTGCTGTAATTCCTTGAAATATTTTGCTACTATCACTGCCAAGCAATATCCAACTATTCTTTTTCTGCAAGGTCAACTATTAATCCAGTTAAACGACCAAATTAAATACAACTGCAAAAATATTGTCTGAATAAAATGGATTCAGTCAAGAAACTGAAAATGAAAGTAGCAAGAGGAGCTAAAATTTCATTTTCATGCAATGCCTATCTATTCCACTGCCAAGATAAAAAAATGGTGATTTGTCCTTATATTCTACAAATTTCCAAAAATTTAATTTTGCATGAAGATTAGGAAACAAAATTTTCAAATAATGACATGCAAACACTTCATTATGGTTCAAAAGCAGCAGTCATTGCTGAAGAGCATTAAACTTTTTCTATGTTCCTAAAGAGAAATAAAAATAACACCCACTGTCATATTCCCTAGACAAATCTTAGAATATTTAATATCTGGTCGAGTCTTAAATGCATATAATGAGAAGTAATTTATTTTTTGTGGGGAGATTTGAGAAAAGTGAACCTGAATTAACTTCTAAAAGGTGTTACTTAAAACTACATCAATTCCACAGGAAATTTTGTTTTAGAATTTTAAAGTGTCTTTGATGTGAAACAGCTTCATAAATAAAACTGAATTAAGACTGTTTCTGAATAAGAGTATCCAAAACTTACTGCACCTTAACCTTAAATTCTTTTTAAACGGATGCTATTGATTTATTTGGACTAACTTCTTTAAAAGTCCCCTATTCAAAAACCTTTCCACATTGATTCATTTATAGTTTATTTGGAGAAAGCAAATATCAAGTGAAAGATTATTTAACAGAAAAATTCCAGCTGAACTATCCTTTTTTGCCTGATTCTAAAATTGTAAAATTTATCATCATCTCTGTCAGATTCTGAAGGCTACATCCTGTCATGATAACGGGAGCAGGGACTTGAGAAAAATACATATTGCTGTGAAATGAGAGATTAGACAGTAATAGGGTCTGTTTCTATCCTGGCAAATTGTATGAACGTCTTCTAACCATGAATACTTGTGTTTTTGCAAAATCTCGGAGGTTTTGGGTTTCAGGATAAAAGGAAAGAATTTTAATTAACTGCCGTGCTTTTAAAACCAAGGGGTAAATAACTCTGCAAGGAACAGCCTGTGCTCTGAGCCCCACCAGCTCTGTCCTCAAGAGGAAGCAGCACGGCTGGCCATGAAAAGGACACTTTCCTGTCAGTCACGTTGTAAGAGGTGTCTGGGCCATCATGTCCCTCATCTGTGTGAGGCTGGTGTCAGGCATGAGCTGGCTCCACATCTTTGCTACCTTCCCACTGCTACCTTTGCTACCACGGGGAACCACATGCCTGACAGAGGCAAAGCTGATCATGTCTCCATAAAACATGACAGCGTGTGGGTAGCATCACTCATGTCTAGGAGTCTTGTGGCCGAAGTGATAGCATCAAAGGTTAGGATGGCTGAACGACAGTCTCAGGTTATTTGAAGGACTCCCAGAGCAGCTTTAAGATAAGGAAGGAAATGGAAGGTTTTTTACCATTTCCTTGAGACTTGTTTTCAGCATTCAAACTGAGGAATGTCTCCCATGGAATTAGTGCCTGCCCAGTAGGTTTGCCACAAATAGCTAGAAAAACAAAGGGAGATTAAATCTTTCTGGACTTGTAAGGAGGTGGAACCAATGAAAGAAATGTGGTTTCTCCACACTACTACTTTGGAGAGCTGGCTGTAATGAATCTAAGTGGTGACCCTCAAGTGTGATCTGGAATTTGTGTAACCTGAGTGAAGACCTAGAAATTATGTTGTGCGTTAGACAAGTTTTATTCCTTTCTGAAGGCAAAACCTCTTTCTTTAAAACATTAATTTGATCAAGCGAGTGAAGGGAGGGTAAGATTTAGTGCTGGATTTCTCACTCAGCATAGGTTAGGTGGTATACCACAAACAAAAGCTGAAATATGATGTACATCTACCTCACAAAAATACTTAGGTAGATTTAAATAGGTTTGAACTACCACAGTTTTATCCAAAACTGTAGCTCATCACAGACTGAGGAGGATTACCCATAGAAATGGATGGGATTAGTTTACTTCGTAATGCATGGCGGGTTTGGAAAACAGTTTAATTCCTTCTGGCTTCTAGTACCACTCCAGTTTCCCTGCCTGACTGTTCTTTATATGTTTCATTTTTGCAGTCACTGGTATAAACAGGTCTGTCAATTGTGATGTGCCTTCCAGCATCACTGTCTTCTCTTAGGAGACAGAAAGCTGTACCATAAAATGCTGTGAAAAGAAGTTGAGAAAGAGGAAGGCTTTCTTTGCTCTCAGTTATCTGTTAGTTAGAGGAATGTCTGCACCAACACATTTTTAACAAAGCAAACCAAGTGTCATCTCATTTCACAAAGTGTAATGACTACATGCTGATCTAGTCATGTTCAAAAAAAAATGGATTAATTATTATTTTTTAATTATTATGGCTGCTGTTTATTACCCTATTTCCTCCATCTATCTGTCTCCAAACCACCTCATATTTGTCTCCTTTTTTTTTTTCTTAAAATTTTCTGTAAACTTTTTATTCATGTTTTTCACAGTTTTTCTTCTGCATTTCCGGTTTGGGCATTTTCCTCTGGATTTCTTTTGAAGTTTTCCCTGCTTAGTTCCCTCCATCCAGTTAATTTTATTTATCTCTGTTTTCATTTTGACTCTTTAATGAATTATGATCCATCTCTCTTTTTAGTAGTCTCTCTTCTCTGCTTGTCATGCTGAGTGACCACTGGGAGTACATAAGTCACTTAATACATGCATCTTTTTGTACTGATTCACATTTCTTTCCTTATATAACCTTTCCATTATCAAATCACTCATCTCAAACCTCAGTTTTCTTTTTTCCTTCTCCATGGGTGTTATCTTTTTCCCTCATATTTCTAGTGCAAGTTTCTGTTGAATCCCATCTTTCTCCACTGTAGCAGTTTCTTCTCACAGGTTCTTGCTTTCTTTTGCTTACACTGCATTCACCCCTTTTCTTTCTGCAGCCACCTTCTCTCCCATCAATCTCATTCCTCTTCTCCAGCAGTACCTGTGTTGCCTCAAGATCCCAGGCAACAGATCACTCAGTTGATTTCATACATTCTATGTCCATCCTCTTCCTGACACTCTTACCAATGACAATGAACATGGTTTCTGGGACCTCCCCCCACAGTTCTCCAGGATCAGTAAAGGTAGGCTTTAATGTAAAAATAGTGCTCAGAAACAGTCTTATTTCATCCATTTTGTCATCCTGAAGTCCCAAAAGGACAAAATTTTGGAATGTGGTTTGTGAAATAGACATTTCAGGGTCTCCGGAAAGCAGGGAAATGCATGGGAGCAGGACAGTCTTTATAACTTTATCTGTCTCTGCTGAGGGAGACCAATTAGGCAAAGCCACAGAAGCAGTAAAAACATGAACAAGAGAGGAAGGAAAGGTACTGTTTTGGAAGTCTGTTTTTGAAGTTATTTTCTAAGTCAGAATTTGGGATTTGGTTTCATTATCTAACACCAGCACTGGTTTCTCTTTGGGCTCCATTTGTATTTAAGAGGCATGCACAACAGTAGCCAGAAATACATCTGGATATTTGTACTGCTCTTTCATGTTGGAGAATTTGTCTCCTTTTTATGCTCTGTAGTCTTTACATGAGACTTCATACGAGCCTTAATAATTCAAATGGAAACAAATTCAATCTTATTAATATTACCTGTTCTTAAATAACCGATCTTGTTCCCCTGAGAAGGCTCCAAGCTGTTTGCCTTCATGATGGTCCTGTTTCCATCATGACACTGGAGCAGCTCTGGGATGTGAATGTCATGCTGTCAGCACAGTAGGTCTTTAGATCAACATAAGATTAATCTCACGGCAAAAATCTCTGACTATGTCAGGCTTGACTCCATATCTGTCTTTGTCTCTCTCAGAAGACTATAACTTAGTCTCTTAGCAGTTGCATTTGAACTGTGTTTTGTGTCAATGTGGGATAAAGAAACAAGAGGCCTGCATGTAATTTGGATTTTTCTAAGTATCTCATTTCAATCTAATGTACTGTTGTGTAATTAAGCCAGTAAGCCTATATGACCAACTCATTTTAGGACTTGGTGTGCTATCTTTACTCAGTGACAAATTCTGGTTTCCATTGCTTGTTCAGAGATGATAACAGTGTGATTTACAGGTATAAGTAACAAATTATATCAATTAAAAAGACTAAGAGTGGCACCTGTCTAAGTGTAGGGTTGCACTAAATGATTCCCACATCTTTCATTCCTGTACAACCCTGCATTTGCAGCCTCTCCTCAGGAAGGCTAACAATGGGTGAGTTGTTTCTTAATGCCCATGAACCAAGAAAGCAGCCTTATCCTTCAGCCCAGGGAGAGGATTATTATCTCTGAGGGAAAACAACAGCCGTATTTTTCAGCTGCATGTGTACAAATGATCCCTATGTTTCATATAGTTCTTGACTACAGCATCTTGGATTGCCAAATTTGTTACGAGTCTGTACTGTGAGCTGGCTTTGTGTAGTTGAGCAGAACTCATAGTCAGGTGCATGTCTGTCTTTGTGTACAGTTCTCTGCATTTTGTATACTTAAAGACATTTCTAAAATGCTTAAAAGTTGTTGCAGCCTTAAGAAATTTTCAAATAATCTAACATTTAAAAAAAATATTTAGTAGTGGCAGGGAAAGTATACCTTTTTCAAATTAACAAAACCAGATTTGTGATATTTCCATTCCTTCTATCTCCATTATTGCCTAATGAAACTTAATGATCATTTTATGGCAGGTCATAATAATACAGAAACTCCTTAAAGACTGTGCTTAACATGAATGATGAAATCTCTGTTTTTATTATTCCAGTTAAAAGCTTAAAGGTACCTCTGTGGTTTATTAGAGTATGTACTTTTGACACTGGAATCTTAATCCAGTTGACTAATAAATGTTTGTTATGCAACACCCTGTCAAGAGAAAACTATGGTTGGAAGTCAAGAAAACAGGCTTTTTATGACAACTCCAAGAAGAGTTATCAGGAGGTGAAAGAGATGTGGGCTACTGAGTTTCCTTACTCTCTATTGCTTTTCTAGTAACAGCTTCTCTGGTCTTGTATAGTGGCATCAGCTCCTTTCATCTGTTGGCCGTGGAGTTCAAGGAAAAGGATAATAGTGTTTCTCTTCTTGCCATGTGAATTCAAGGTCTTGAGGGCTAGTGCTTCTTTGTACAGTGTTCTTCCCAAGTCAGAACTATTCAGTTCAAATTGTGTCTCCTCTACCTTACAGATATATCTGGCTCCCTGGAGGCACAGTCAAAAGATTATACTTCTGTTAGCACAGTGTCTTCCACATTAATGCAATATTATCTCGTCAGAATGGAAATTCCAAATGAGGAAATCAATACTTGATCCCAGAAACCAGTTTCTACAATGTCCAAAAGAGAAATTTCGAGTTCTGTGCTGTTGGGGTACTATTTAGATCTAAAGTAGTGATTATCATCTGCACCCCTAAAGCTCTTCAGTCTAGGTCACCTGTTAAATCTAAAGTGGATTGGTGAGTGCTAAAAAATATTTCAACACTGTTTAGATGTCTGTCCTAAAGGAAATGCACAATGAGTTAATGCTGAAGGATTAATATTCCTGTCATATCCCTCTAGAGAAGCGTCCTCTAAAAAAAAACCCAACTTGTCAACCTCTTTGAAAAGGTTGAATTAAATCCAAGAACTAAGTGATGTGAATTACCTTTATATTCCTAGAACCATGCCCTGTAAGTAATGGTGATCACACACATTGGCAAAGCAGCCCAGGGGAAACAGCTGTACTGATGCCTATAGAGTATCTGTATGGGGAATAAAGAAGCTTTTTAGTAAAGGTCTGTCAGTCTGTTCATGCTGAGGAGTTTTCATAATCATTTACACCTTTACTATATGCAGCACCTGCTTGTGTATGTTATTTGCCCTGCAGTTGTAGTCCTACATTTACCTGCATTCTGCAGGCTCGTGCAAACCCATGTGCAGTATTATTGTGAAACAGGACTGAATCATGAAAAACCTTACAAATACGTGTTGAGAAGCAAAACAGGAAAAAGCAATTTGCTGTAATATGGTCAAATATGAGGGTCTTAGGGTCTTCTTCAAAGGGTTTAATCTATAGTCATTGTTTGAGAGTGATGTGGAGGAGATTCTCACATTCTGGAGAGGAGTGCAAAGGACTATCTATTGCCGTGCAATCTTCCAAATTATTGGAAGCTATCTTCAGGAAGACTTAAATTACTGTATTTATTTTTTAAATAGAAGCTATTTATTCCACTTTGGTCTTTCTGCAGTTTACCTGTTTTTCCATGGTGCCCCAATGTCCTTCCAAGAGGTGCCTATTCTCTTCACACCATTACAACAGCTTTTCTAAAACAAGCCTATTATTATAGAGGAGATTTCTTGGACAAGTTTCAAAAGGAGACCAGTAATATATATATTTTATATATATCTCTCTAAACCCAAACCCAACAAAGTGGCTGTTAATGGAATAGGGCTGTCTGGGTTTATTTGGAAAAGCAGATTTATTGTAGGAGAAGGACCTCAGCAGGGCTGGTCTCTCCCTGGATTGGCACTGCATGGTGGTCCAGGAGGAGGGCTGCACCACTGGGCAGAGCTTGCCCCACCAACCCATCCTGAGGCTTCATCTGGTCCCAAGGGGCTGAGCAAACACACAAAGCAGAGGCCAGCCCTGTCCCAGGGAGGCCACTGCCTAAAAGGAACAAAATTGCAGTACCTTGAAGCATGAAAAAGCAGCACTTTCAGAGAGGAAACCTCAAGTGTTCATTTTTGTTGCTTTCCACAGGTCTCCCAATTAAGATTTCATACAAGTTAGTGCTGGTTACAAAGGGAAGGAAAACACCTCTGTGGCAAGTGAGCACTGAACTTGAGCCACTTACTGCGTGAGTTAAAGCAACAGGGGCTGCCCCACCGCTTCCCTTTGTGCCTCTGTTTGAATTCAGCTGATTAATGTTGTACGTGCACGTCTATTGAGGCACCAAATTTAAAAGGATTGTTTACCATAGCCTTGTAATCAACCTGCCTTAGCAGCACCCTATTACCCATGATAACAGGGCTGCTGCAATTTGGGTCTGAAAGAAAACGGCCTCAGATGGGCTCTCGGATGCTTTAGTGCTAGTAGGCTGCCCTGTTATCTTCATTTGTAATTTGTTTTCAAGAACAGTGATTTACATTTCAGCTGGATTACACCTTTTAATGTATCACAAACGTAAAGTGGCTGCAGTGAAAATTCACATCTCCACTAGATTTCAAACGATGCATTTGAGGCTTCAGTGGAGAGGATTACAATTACAATTAAAATCAAAAGCTTGCTCATTCTTTTAATGATGCACACCAATCCTTTGTATACTAAGAAGCCTATCATGGTGCTATACAATCATGATTTTTTTAGGGATATGAAATAGCTGCATGTATTCTGCCTTATCATCTACTACACACAAATGAAAATGTTCCTTCTGAAAAGGAACACATTCTGCATATTGAGTTCAAAGGACAACTTACCTCGATAAAAACTATAGAAGAACACATAAAAAGAGAATAGGAAGAAAAAAGTCCACTGTTTTGGTTTGCTTTTAATTATGGAACATATTTTAGTAACAGACTTCATTTTCTTAAAGTAGCTTTTGCCAAGGTATGTAGTTATGAAGACTTCTATTGAAAATATTATTTTCTTCAGCAATTCAGAATAATTTCCATCTAAGGCCTCTGTCATTGAGAAGGATTGACAAATGGCAGGCACTTATGTTCTTACTTGCATCTTACTGCGTTATTCTGGGTCTAGAAAATGATTGAAAATTTTCATGGGGCAGACTTATGGCAAGATGAAACTTACTCAGATCACTCATGGCAGGAACATCTGGGGAAGAACCTTCATGGTGTTCAGAAGTTTCTGCTCCAAACCGAAACCTCACCTGGGATCCAGCATCCTAATCATTTACCTGTACCCTAATCCTCTCTGTTCCTCTTTGCCAGGGTAGGACCACCTTGTCAACCCAAGTGCATTTCCTTATCTCCTTGAGAGGCTGACAGAAGAGAGACTCCACAGTAATGGGCCAAGGGCTGTCAATAGCAGATGCTGTTTTCCCTCCACGGAGGAGCTATCAAATACCAGCCATAAGGTGCTGGCATGGTGAGGGCCCAAAATACTGTCTCCAATGTGGGAGTGAGGGATTGGGAAAAGAAGTGTAACGATTAAACTGTACAATTTCAGCAAACCAAGTGGAAAAGTTTTTATTTTCCCTTTTTTAAGATTGTAGGAAAAGATGGTAAGGATCTCTCAATTACTTCTAAGCACTGTGGAAAAAGAAGTTGAAAAAATTCAAGCTATTCCATCACAATTTCCTTAGTTTATGAAAAAGTATCTTTTCCTAAAGTTAGATAGCTAAATCCATAAATAATATTTAAGATTGAATCAAATGTCTGTGTAAAGTCAAGGTGGTTTTCATTTCAATCTTTTACAAAAAGATAGATTAACTCACCTTTCCTAAAATAAAATATTCCTTGTATCTTGAAAATCAAAACTTCTAGTTTAGCATTCAGAGAAGAGTAGGTGGGGTTCCCTTCACTGAACTGAAACCTTCCAAAGGCAAATGTCTTATAGAAGTAAATTTTTAAGTTTTTTTTTCCTATATTCAGTGCAAAGAGGGGGGAAGTCATGCTGACCTAAGGATTTCTCATACTTAAGCTGAACAACATCTTGTGAAGAAAAGGCTGCTGCCTTAATGGTAGCCCAACATGCAGTTTGCAAACACAGCTCACACACAGCAGTAACACACATTTGGGCAAAACATATTATCTTGATGTTTCTCTCCACCTACTCGTATCACTTCAGCTGTCTTCTGACTAAATTAGTTCTTACTTTCCTCCAGGCAAGCCTTTCTTTTGATATAAAATGAGGTATCTAAGAGCACAGGAAGGACAGGCTAAAAACAGATGTAAAGCATCATGACACAGATTACCTAAGGATCATACCACATGAATGAAGGCATTTGTTTGTTTTTCTTTTCTTTTTCTTTTTTCATGTAGATACTTTAATTCTCTTCACAAGCAGCATAAAGGAACCTTAAATCTTACGATCAAAAACCAAAGGAGTGATTTACAAATGTCATTGAGGTGTTTCAGGGGAACTGCAGTTCAAATGCCTCATGTCTTTATTCTATGTGAGATATTTTTCTGATTGTTCTGCAATGAGGCATCAGAACCAATCACCAAAACACATCATGCAACAGGTAGCTCATCCTCACCTCCTGGCAGCTCTTCAGTGTTAGACAACAAACCTGTAGTTTCTAAATCAACCAAAAGTCTTTTCAAAATCGGTCTGATCACTCATTCAAAATGAGTCGTGAGTCAAAATCACTCATTCTTTTTCAGGTGGGGAGTTTTTACTCCTGCCCTCCTATTATCTTGGAAATGTCATTCACAGATTTGTCTGAGCCATGATCACCTGCATACAGGCCCTGTACTTCTGCTTCTTAGTCAGCACCCATGTCCTGACACCTTGGCTTGGGCCACAATGATTTTCCCTATGAACATTCTTTCCATCAAATGTAGGGAAGTTCTTGGAGGAGCTGAGGTGATGAGAGAAAATGAAGTTGTAGCTTTCATGTGTTAATTCTAAGCCTGATCCCACTCTTGACACTAAAACCCAAGGACATGAGAGGTAGTCAGTAAAATTTTGTGAACACTGAATGTTTTGACTTACTGGTGGTCCTGAAAAATCATTAAAAAAGAAGAAACATTTCATGGCTTAGGTGATCTCAGAGTTTTTGGTTTTTTTTTAAAACCAAATAAAAGCTGTACTGAATAACACACTTTGAGATGAAATAACAGTATTTTGCTTCATTTTTCAATATCCTTTAGAGAGATTTCAGAAAACCACTTTCCTTTAAAAAATACACTTTATAAGTATGATAATAATTGATTCATTTGAAGGATTTCACATTATTACTTTAGTAAAGATGAAGGTGAAAGGAAGACACTTGGTACATTTCACCCTATCTGACTCCATATTTCATCAGTAGACAAAGGTTTCACACAAGATTTTTCACACAAAATTTTAATCCATTTCAAATAGCTAGCAATCCCCAACAGACTATTTCTAAAATTGTCATCAGTCATTGTCCCTATGATTCAGAAGCTACTCTGTTTAGATTGCCCCATTTCAGGCAAAAAATAGTACCCATGTTGCTCCAAATGAGAAAAGGTCATATTCCTAATGGAACTGAATATAAATCCAATATGATTTTCATGTTACACATTACATCATTAGCAACAGATTTATAGGGAGAGAGCTAATATATTGAAGACTGTGACATAGTTCTCTTTCTCAAATGCACCCATTTTTTGAAGTTAGGCAGCACTGAATTTCTTCTTATAAGAATATCTAAAGTATTTTTCTTTTACTGGCTCCTTCCTTTAAGGGAAGACTGCAGAGCTGATGAATATTTCATGGGTAGAAAAACACCTACGATACAGGGTTTTACCTACAAAATCTTTGGGGAAAGGGAGAAAATGGCAGGAAGGCACTGTAAGGACATTTCTTTTAAGAAGCCTTTGGAAAAGGGTCTCCATTTCATTTTCCACATCAATAACACCTCCTTCACCCCTTAATACTTTCTTCCTTTCATTTTATTCCATAATAGCGTTCAGTCATTTTTGTACTTTTCTTTGTATTAAAGAGTGTCTCCCGAGCTGGCTAAACCATCTTAAAGCTAAAAATTTGAATAGAAAATTCTGAACTAGATAAAAAAGAAAAAAAGACATCTAAATATAGTCGATGTAAATTTGTACAAATTTGTTATACAGGAATGAGGAATGGAAAAAATAATCAAATGTACATTTTAAATTGATTTCTTCCTTCTTCTACTGTTCAATTTTAATGGAGCTCACTCCAGGATTTCAGAAACACATTTACACTCAGAAGTGGCAAAGGTGACAAAATATTTTATTTCACTGAAGGCTGTCCCCTCTCATACACAGGTGAGCTCTTATGATCATGACATGTAGACCTTTTTTTTGACTGATAACCTCTAATAGGAAACAATGAAAAAAAAACAAAAAGACAACAGAAAATACACCAAAGAAAACCTGTTTCAAGGAAAGCATAACATAAATCTCTCTGCAAAGTCCACAAACAGCTGTTGTTCTTATATAGAAGCTTCTTAGCTAGTATGATGATTAGAAAAAGACTAATATCAAAGAAATTGAGGAAAAATCCCAATTCTAATCCCTCTGTCTACAGGTGGTTTCATGTAGTCTTCCTTTAAAACCATTTTTTGTCATTCTGATCTTAGGCTTGGATGGCACATGATGCAATGTAGCCAACTGATTAGTCAGACACTGAGATAGGATGTCCAATATTCAAATTAGAAATTTATACTTGCAACAAAAAATAACTAGTCATAGCAACACTGCAAAGCTTTTTACTGGATGGGATAAAAGACTAGAAAAAAATCCACGAGTCTTAAATTAATGTTCCTCACCCAATGTCAGCCTATACATTAGATGTTCAAACACCTTGACGTTGAATGAGTAGGATAAACTCCCTTTTGGGGTCTTAACAACCAGTGCATATTAGATTTTCTGGACTCAGTCCTTCTCACTGCTTTCTTTGCATTTTCTCCACTTTCTTAAGTGGAAATTAAATACTGTAGTCAATATTTTCAATATTTAATCCAGAATTGGGAAAAATTGCAATATATTCCTCTGTTTCCACTTCTTAGGACTGTAAGATTTCTTAATTAACTGATTCTTTACCCTGCCAATCATCTCTTCTTTCAATGCACTGTTTTTCGATGTTGTTTTTTTTTTTTCTTTTTCAAAAAAGAATTCTGCATCCTGAAAATGTGAACTTTTTGTTTACACAAATGTGTGACCTTTCATTTAACTGAAAAGTACTAATGCTGTGCATATGAGCCTGTCTGATTGTACAATACCTATTGTACAATAGATCACTTGCTAGAATTTTTCTTTGTTATTTAGCATGCCACAGCTGCTCAGATTATCTCCAGACTTCACCAGCAAGGACTTCTTTGTTATTTCCAAGTAACTAGTAAAGATACTGAATAACCCTGGGTCAAGGATAGTCCTGTTGTAGTTCCTTTCAGGATTTAAATTACCAGATGATTTATTCTCCATCTACAATTATTTTTTCTCTCACTTGGTAAGTATTTAATGAATTTACTTTGTATCATGCACAAAGGCAAAAATTTTAGAGAGGTCTATTTTGAAAATGCAGTAATATTTGTCAAAGAAAGACTGAAATGTCATCAGACAGTTGCATCAAATTCGTGCAACAAGACCTTTTTTATATAAAGCCACTGACTCATTAGTTAGGCTACTACCTTTTACCTCTTTCCTAATTGCATCTTTTTGTACCCTGTACATGACTTAGCTTGCAATCAGTCAGTCTAAATGACATTTGTAGTGATTTAGATTGTTCTGCCTGATTTTTTAAGGTACTGACAGAACACTCCTGTTGTGCTGCATCCCTCTGAATCTCCTCAACCATTCCAAATTGTTTTCAGTACCACTATTTCAGAAAATATCTTGGCTAGAGTTTTAGTATTTCTCAATATAACCTATAAGGCTGTACAAACTTGGCTATGCCTTTTTCACCTGATAGTGATTTTGCTTCTGAAAACTATTTTGTTTTCTGAAAATACTTTTTTAACAAAATTTCAAAAACTATTCTTACAGGAGGGCAGTTGCTATCTGTATTTGCAGCAGAAATGTTTAAAGCTTTTGTTTTCTTTTTTAAATGGATATTAAGGATGAAAACTTAAGTCAAACATTAAGGTTAGCCTTTAAAGCCTTTAAAAACCAGGACATGAAAAACTTACCTTCTTAGTGCAGTCTTTCATATTCCTGTTTTTCTTTGTAAGTATATGTCTTACCTTTAAGTGTGGTGAAATATAAGGTATGTCATAAAATATACAGTATGTCTGAGATAATGTTACTGCAGGAAACGTTATTTCCTGACTCTCATGTGCTTGAAATTGTCACCTTCCCAACACATTTTCTTTATACGTTCAATTACACTCTCATTTGTTCATTTTTGTATCTGTAAGTAGCCAGAAATATTTGGTTGGACATAAAAAGAAGGGGATATCCACTTAAACGAAGGGTCAGGAAGTTACTCTGACTTATGGAGTTAAGAATTCCAAACCAGGTTTTATTTATATGTTTTACAACCTAAGAAACACCTTCCCTTCAGAAGGTCATGGTTTCATCCTAAAATAAATGTGACCCAGCTTTTTGATTTTTTTGTGCTGCCATTTGTTTGCTGGATGTCACTCAGAATTATGATATAAAAATCTTTTTGCATTTTTAATTCCAAGTGGTCTTTTTGCAAGGCTTCACAAGGAGTTATGTAGATACAAATGGCTGTACTGTAGGGTCTTTTCAGAGACTGGGAAAAAAAAGACTTGGATAAACTCACACTTTTAATTTGTGTTATTCTGTGATTCCAGAGCTATTCATGACCCAGTGGATCTGAGGGCAGGGTAAGTAGTGAGAAGGCCTGATGCTGGGTCATTTGCAAAATCAGGAAGCTTGCTCCTGTCCTGCTGAAAAAAAGTTTCTTATGCCATTACCCTCAGTTTCTTCCTTCAGCTTAGGATCCACAACTTGTCTTTTGCTTTTTATTATACTTCAGTCCTGCACAAACTTTTCTCTTAATTCCTTCCGTAGATGAATCACCTCTTCAATGTCTCCAGGATTACTCACATGAGTAAAATTTTTAGGACAGAATTGAGTGTTT
>NW_008620898.1:91630-120425 GCF_000691845.1 Merops nubicus | reverse complement strand
TCCTGCTGGCCTAAATCCAAAATGTCTTTACATCTGCAATTACATTTTCATTTGTATCTGTACCTTGCCAAGTAAATGGAACCCTCATCCTGGCTGTGATATTTCAGTGCATATGCAAAATAAATGATAAGCATTAATACTAATGATCTTTTTGTCTCATACACTTAGATTTTACATCCACTACACAGCCACCTCACTTAATTTTCAAGATGACAACAATGTTGGCACTTGATTTACTTTTAGCAGAATTTGATAATGCTCAATTAGCCTTCTGCTCTGATTAATTTTTGTTGCTCATCAGTATTGCCCTCTAATTTACCATGAGTGCTTAAGAGAAAGTAGTAAGGAGTAGGCATACCCTGACAGCTTTTTGTCATTCTGCAGCCCCTAGATCATTTGAACCTGAAGGAAAAGGAATCCGTGGATCTCACTTTTCCTCCATGCACATTTTGTAGGTATTGTAAAACTTCCAGAACACCAAACAAAATGCACAAATATTAACAACCGCTTTAGAAACCATCATGGGAGATTGGATCCATCAGCCTGATGGAGGTGCCTGGTTTGTGCTGGAAATTATCCTTTTGATAAAATCAGTCCTTCTAAATTTAGAGTTCTATGCTACTTCCACAGGCCACTGAGAGAGGTAAGTACTCACCCAGGCTTCTGAAGGACGCTCTGACCAGCTCATGTGCCTGGACTAAACAGTCAGGACATGCCCTCAGAAGTCTTCAAAGGCTACCTCTTTCCTTACAGAGAAGTAATCACAGACCAAGGTGGAAATCACCACAAATATTGGGCCACACTGTTTCTGGTCATCATCAGAGCCACTAATTTTCTACCTACTGCCAGTGCCATCTTTCTCAGTAAAGCAATTATTTCAAAAGCCAGGGCAGCACTCTCTGCTCTCAGTGTTGTTCCCCTGCATATTTTATGGTACCATAAACCCTACCATTTTTTATTTAATTTTCCTTCCAAAATACATAAGATACATCTATTTACCTAATGCCAAAGTTCTGAGTGAGAGGGTTTTTGCTTCATTTATTTTTTATAAACTGCCAGTGGTGTAAGAAGCAGAACAGCTTAAATGATGGATTTAAGACAGCCTTGTAGAAATTAGAAATAATCTCTCTTCATCTATAAACTCACTAATTTAGGTTGGGTATATCTCAGACATTATCAATATAAAGCAATTTTTAGTGTCACCTCTTAATTAAAAACAGTAACATATGTAAGTACTAGAAAAAGAAAATAAGAGATTTCACTAATTTTAATGTACATTTTAATCTAACTTCTTCAGTCTAATAAAATACAAGGTATCAAGATGCAGCTTTTATTTACTCATTTTAGTAGTTTTAATGTTATTTCTCTTCCTTTATACCATTAGTACACTTCTGAAATGTGTATTTAATAGAAACATAAACACTTCTATTTTGAACATTAGCTTTTGAAATATTAATTATTGGCCTGCTGGCTAAGTCTAAGTCTTTTTGTGTTGATATAAACTGAAAACTTTTTTTCCTTATAATTAATGTATCTATTTGTTATTAATAATTAAGACCAAATTTTCCTGTTACTTTTCTTCTTAATGAAAATAAATAATTTTAATTTATTATAATAATTAAAAAAAGTCATTTCCCTAATATCTACCTTATCTTAATAAATATTTTTCATCAAAAAAGCAGCTCAGCCAGATATTGATACTGTTTGCCTGCAGTCTGTTCCATTAGAGTACACAGTTTGTGACTGTTCAAGCACCAAAACAGGTAATTTCATATCAGTGGAGAAAATCACAATTATCTATACCATCAGAAATTCCTGATTGCTGTTGGTTAACCAGTTGCACTGTGGTTGCAATCTGTCTCCTGAAAGACACCTACTAAATCCATAATTTCTTCTTGTGCATTTAAACATAAATTAAGATCAATGTCTGGAGACATCTTGCCATCTGCCTGGAAATAAATCTCTTAATTTCTTGAAGAACTATCATCAAAAGGCAAGAGAAGCTCTAAGCACTGGAATTTGAACTCCTCTGAGTTCAAGTTGGTAAGAAGGCAAAACTCTTTAACAATTAGATTAATTTATCATTGGAGCAAGTTACAAAGGATGTGGTGGATTTTGCTGTACTTTGCAGCTTTCAGTTAAGTTTGATTGTTTCCAAAAGTCTATGACATACTTCATATGTCATGAGAAGATCATAGAATCACAGACTCATTTGTGCTGGAAAGAATCTTTAAAGATCATCTAGTTCCAATCCTCTGCCATGAACAGTGACACCTTTCACTAGATGAGGTTTCTCAAAGCTCTACCCAACCTGACCTTGAACACTTCCAATGATGGGTCATTCCCAACATCTCTGGGCAACCACTTCCAGTGTCTCACCACCCTCAGAGTAAAAAACTTCTTCCTTATCACACTGCAAGTACCGGTAAAAAGTCTCTCTTCATCTTTCTTATAAGCCTCCTGTAAGTACTGAAAGGCCACAATAAGGTGTCTCCAGAGCCTTCTCTTGTCCAGGCTGAACAACCTGATTTTCTTAGGCTTTCTTCACAGGTGAGGTGCTCCAGTACTCTGACCTTTCTTCTGGCCCTTCTCTGAAACTTCTCCAACAGGACCATGTCTTTCTTGTACTGGGGGCCTCAGAGCTGAATGCAGTACTCCAGGTGGGGCAGAGTAGACTCATGTCCAATTTTTCATCTACTAATATCCCCAAGCCCTTCTTTATTGGGCTACTTTGAAACAAAAGATCACCCAGTCTGTACTGCTACTGGTGATTGTCCTGACCCAGGTGCAGGACCCTGCATTTGGCCTTGTTGAACTTCATGAGGTTCTTACTGTTGTACACCTCAAGCCTTCCCCCAGATGTCATCTCTCCCCTCAAATGTACCAATCACATCACTCAGCTCGGTATCATCTGCAAACATTGTGAGAATGTGCTCAATCCCACTGTTAACAGAGACAATGCAATGAGCAGTACTGGTCCCAGTACAAACCCTTGAGGGACACCACTTGTTATTGATTTCTGTTTGGGCATTCAGCCATTGACTGCGACTCTGGATGCAACCATCCAGCCAAACCGTTACCCATTGCATAGTCTGTCCCTCAAACTCATATCTCTCCAATTTAGTGACAAGGATGTTGTGGGAGACCTTGTCAAAAGCCATCAAAATTCAAGATAGATCAGTTAGGTGGATATCAGTTGCTCATCTCTTGTCCACAAATGCAGTCACTCCATTGCAGAAGGCCACCAGATTAGTCAGGCACAATTTGCCCTTTGTGACAGGGTTTTCCTTTTTTACCTTTTTTAAAGATGGGTGTGAAGTTTCCTTTTGTCAAGTCACTGGAGACTTCACTTGACTGCCATGACTTTGAAATATTATGGAAGGAGGCTTAGTGACTACATCTGCCAGTTCCTTCAAGACCCTGGGATGTATCTCATTTGGTCTCATGGACTCAGGTGTCTCAGGTGGTCACAAACCTCACCATTTCCTATAACAGGTGGTATTTCACTCCCCTACTCCCTGCCTTGAGATTCAGGGACTCACAAGACCTGGGAAGAGCAATTGGCAGTGAAAACAGGCAAAAAAGTTGTTGAGTATCTCAGCCTTCTCCATGTCAGTTGTCACCAGATCCCCTGTCTCATTTACCAAGGGGGGACAACTTCTTTTGTTCTCCTTTTCTCATTAGCATATTATAGAAGCCCTTATTATTATTCTTTACATCCCTTGCCAAATTTAGCTCCAGTTGTGTCTTAGCTTTCCATCCCTACATTCCTGGGCAGTATCCTTATATTCTTCCCAAGATGTGTGTCCCTGCTTCCACTGTGTATGCATTTCCCTCCTGTGTTTCAGTTTGACCAGGAGGAAAACTGAGAGCTATTGTGCTCTGAGAAAAATATCTTTAAATAGCTAGCAGCTCTCCACTCACAGAATCACAGAATGTTAGGGGTTGGAAGGGAGCTCTGGAGATCATCGAGTCCAACCCCCCTGCCAGAGCAGGACCATCTAGTCTAGGGCAGGTCACACAGGAACACATCCAGACCGGTCTTAAAAGTCTACAAAGTAGGAGACTCCACAACCTCCCTGTAGAGCCTGTTCCAGTGCTTTGTAACTCTTACAGTAAAGAAGTTCTTCCTCATGTTGAGGTGGAACTTCCTGTGCTCCAGCTTGTATCCATTGCCTCTTGTCCACTGCTACTTTATTCCTAAAATGTGCTCTCCTGAGGTTTAAGGTATTGATTATACCTTTTGCCTATATACCTTGACATCATGAATTCCACCAAGGCATGTTCACTGCAGACCAGGCTACCACCAGTCTTGACTTCTCCTTTAAGTTCCTCTGAGTGGGTGGGCAGCAGGTCCAGTAACACATCACCTCTGGTTGGGCTTTCTGTCACTTGGATTGGGAAATTATGCTCGATGCACTCCAAGAGTCTCCTAAGCTGCTTGAAGCTTGCTACAGCGCTTTTCCAGCAGATGTCAGATGTTGGACCTAGTGCAAATACATGGTGTTAAATTCTGTAGCATTTTCATATTGTTCCTGCCTAAACCCAGAAAAAAAAGCACCAGTTAACCATATATTCTTGGCTATTCCAGTTTAGTACCTGATATTCAAATTGCAGTAACATTAATCATATTTAAACAAGATGGCAAAGCTTAGGAGAGGATAGATGCATTCAAGAGATGTTGAACTGTCTCTGTAAAAACAGTTAAAAATAATTATTTACATTGTCAACAACCCTTCCAGAACTGAGCAGATATATCATCATTCACTGACCTTGGAAATGTTCACCATGAGTCCAGAAAGTCTTAATATGTCTGTGACAGCATCAGCTCCAGCGTGAATTAGGTTATTAGCCTCCTTAATTTGTATCATTATCAGCTGTTTACAATGCCTGTGTCTTTTAAGATGGTTGATTAAAAAGCATTTTTAACAAACATTTTGCAGTTGAATCACGGCAAACCCAACTACTGTGGTCTTCTCTCACATTTTGTTTTGAAAAGTGATATAATTCTTCACTTCACTGAATTACACTTGAATTACAAGGCTGAATTACTCTATCTGAATGATAAGCTTCACCCTCATCATCCTTTGCTACAGGTCCCTCACTGTCACTGTCTGAAAGCATATATGGCACACGTTTACCTCCCTGTGTATCCATGTGCAGGTCAGGACTCCAGAAACACAAATATCAGCTCTTTCTGACTGGCCTGTCCATGTGTAAGCCTTTTCCTTGCAGTTTAGAATAATACCAAACCAGACTCACTGAGTGCTGAGATGTTTGGCTCACTGAAATATAAACATCTCTGCTGGAAATAAGCTAATACAAAAATAGCATAATCATTAGCTTATTAAAGCTACCCAAAATGTTGCCAGGGAATGTTTTTGTTCCTAAAGGAAATGCAGTATTTGCATGTATATCCCTTGTCAAAAACGTACAGTCTCTTGAGAGAGAAGCTGGTCTCTGAATGAGTAATAATGACTCAAATATAAACTTTTTCTGGGCCTTTAAGCATTTAAGTTAATAACTATCAGTATTCCAATGTAAAATTTACCACTTTGAAAGTCAATTTAAAAAGAAGCTTCTGATGTGGCCACATAAGTTTGGTTTTGGGGTTGGTTGCTTTTTGTTGTTGTTGTTGTTGGGTTTTTTTTTCCTTTTAAATTCTTCTTCCTTATGGATTCTGAAGGAAAAACATTGCCTTCTAGTAAGTGCTGCAGAGGTTAATAATGTATTCAGCTTGAATAAAACAAAAAGCACAGTAACATTTGACACATACAAGGATATAGGAGCACATTAAATGAATGCAAAGAACTGGCAGCTGAAAGGCAACAGTTGCATAATATTACCAGAGTAATGAGAAGTGTGCTACATATTAATAAATATGTGACCTTTTTATCTTGATTATTTAAAAATCGTGTTATTTTAAAAATGAATAAACAAATGCCTTGTTTATCCTTATATAAAACTGTAGTTTTACTGGATGGACTATGTGGAGTGATTTCTGTATTGGCGAAGTGGAATACAGGTCACTGTAGCATTATCACACGTGTCTGCTTCTCTCATTATTTCAGAAAACTGCTCATCAGGACAAACATTTTTTAAGCTAAAACCTAAGCTGGAACAAGGGTATGCAAGTGTATTCATTTATACATAAAAAAATTTTAAATTCCTAAAAGACAAATATAATTAAAATTAAAGAAGAAATAAAAGAGAAAAGAAAAGCTGTACAAGTAAGATTGCATTTAAGATTGTTATATACTTTAATGAGACACAGTTTCTTATTTAAAGTTGTAAAGATTTGATTAATGTTTTATTATCCCTATCATTAATAACCATAACAGCAACTTCAGAGGATTCCCATTAAAAAGAAAACCAAACCAGGCAGTATTTGAAATTGTGAAATAAAAAAAGTGGTCTATAACCTCTCTGTTTCACTTCTGTTCTATTATTAATTATTTATCAGACACATAAGCCTCTGGGCCAATTCAATACAAGTAATTTATGTTATAAAATAGGTGCTGATGGTCAGTTAACCTAATATGACCTAAATGACTCAGCTTATTATGAGATAATTTATCAACTTCCCTGCAAGAGCTGAATTGTCCCAGGAATTCACAGCTCAAACCCTTGAGTCCTGCCGTGACTTGCAGAGACGAAACCCTGAGCTGCCATGAAGTCCCATGCAGAGGGTGGTGGTGTTGTGCCAGGCACAGGGGCAGAGGACACTGCTGAGATGCTTGGTCCCTCGGTTCCCCCACTGCCACCATACTCCAGAGGCACAAGGAGAGCAACTTGCAAGCACTGTAGCCTGATGAGTTACACAAAGAGCTTTCCCAGTAAATGTGGCAAGTTCTGCTTTATCAGGGAGGCTGTAGAAGCTCTAGCCAAATCCATCAGTAACGTGCTGCAAGTTTCCCTGCCCCCAGTCTCTCATCTGCCAAACTGAGAGATGAAACCATCTCCTCCTAGCTGCACATTTCTCTTCCAATAACTACCCTGTAAAGCATCGGAGTTGTTGGTTTTCATAAAGGATATAATTTATACAGCCACAGTGGCAGAGACAACAGGCAGAAGTGCAGTATATCATTCATCTTTCCAGATACTTAAATAGCTATTCCAACTAACCTAAACAAATGGATCTCTGTTCCCCCCCAGATGTATAAGCTTGGTTAGTTGAATGGGAGAGGGAGGAATGGTCTCGCTTTCCTCACACCAATCGTTTGGCAAAATGATTTTTTTTCCTGCAGACCAGCTATCAGATACCTCAACTCAAAGTAAAACCATGATTGAAGAACAGAGGTCTCATGAAACATTATGCTGTGATAAAGCAAAAAGCATACGGGATGTGTAACAGTTAGGGTTAAATAGTCCACGTGTAAATCGTGCTGACAATCTTCTTCTTACCACCCTCCTCCCCTCACCCCCCCTCCAATTTTTTGCCTAGTTTTGGCACTTTTACTGTCCATTCTCAAGGCCAAAAGCTTGCTTATAGGAGAACTGAGTATCATGCAGATAATGATACTGTGTGAAGTCTGAGTATAATATAAAGACACTTGTTTCTTGTTAAAAACCCAATCAAAAAGCATTGGTGTTTGAGCTATGTTCCCAGTAGCTTAGTAGGCACCACAGATCCCTAAAATCAGTGGAGGACTAGCAAATAAAATATGAAAAATCTGCAAGAGTCTGAAGTAGGTGTTTTAAACAATTCAGAGCAGCTTGTGGAAGATTACTGTGCTGATTTGTTCTCTATTGGTAGCAGCATAAGCATCAATCCTCTTAATTTCACTGCTAATGAAACGATCAAAACTTACATAGAAGACATGTACTGCACAAGGAGAAACTTCACAGAGCTGTTATCAGAAAGAACACCTTTTCTGACTGAAATAATCACCTAGCTAATCTACCACCATAAATCATGGCATATTACTATTTCTTAGTCTTCGTGAGAGGTCATCTTCAAGTAACCATGGCACTACATCATATGGTGGACTCTTTGGTTTCCTTTTGAACAAGCAGGCACATGTTAACATTTATCTTTTGTTTATATCTTGAGCTTAGTTTCTATATTTGAGTGCATTCTCTTCCAGATATATTCAAATGGTAGACAATGCATAATTCTTACACCGATCCATTCACAACTATTGTATTAAGAAAACATTGTATACTCTGAATAGGTTAATTGGTTGGCAGCTTAATCTAAGAGGGAGACTGTTGAAGACAATAAGTATTCTTTTAAGCCAGTAGCATTTTACACTGAACTATTCCACTCATTTGTGTATGCGTTTTGCTTTCTCATTTCAGAATGCTATTGTATTTTGCTTTTATTTGCGTGGGCTTCTGTAAGAATGTTGCTATTAACTTATTAGACTGGAAATAGGTTGGACTGTTTGCTAAATGCTGCCTATTTTCTTTCCACTGAATTCTCTGCATGCAATTTAGAATTCTGTTTCTAATAAGATTATTAAGGAAATAATGAAAACCAGTAGGATTGTTCTGCTAGCAAGTTTCCTTGGTGATTAATGAACTAAATAATAATGTTTCTCTCTATGGTCAAATTCTGCCTCCAGCTGTACCAGTGAGAAGCCAGAAGTAACTCCCTTGATGCCAATCCAGCTATTCTAGATTTACTATGGTAGATTTATTTACTGTGGTATAAATGATCATAGAATTTGACTTCACATGTGTCAGTAGTTTAAGACTCTTTTGCGGTTTGTGGGTCCTTTCTGAAAAAAATGGCATACCGTATAGCCTTAAAAATTACAAAGCCAAGAACCTTCCTAACAGGAGCAAGGAAGTCTCACTTTAACCATAAAACATAAAAAGAGAAGAGCAAGCCAAGAGAGACTGACTGTGAGGCAGGCTTACACATGTGAAGAATGATAAGTGATAATGGTTTCAGTTCGCCACCCTCACTCTGGCTGCAGGATTCCTTTCACACTGATCTGTGTACACACTGGATAATGCTTTCCAACATAAAACCTTACAGTTTATACAGGGGCTGGATGGAGTATCTACTGGGCAAGGTGGGGAAAAAATGGAAATTGTACTCCATTCCTTTGTACCATTTTACCCAGTAAAACAGAGCAATTTTTGAACCTGGATACAAAGAACTGATCTAGAAAAAGTTCTGAGTGACACGTTCAACATAATAACTCTTCTCTGCGTAGATCAAACAATTAAAATTAGATAATTGTGCCACCTGCCTGAAACTCAGATTATCTTTCAGTGGAAGCTGCCTAAGCTCCTCCTTGTTTCCCCAAGAAAGCTTGATGAGGAATAAGCTATGATCCATTTCCCCTTTCCCTAGGGCTTGTCAGCTTGGGGCATCGGTTGGTACTAAGATAGATAAGAAAGAAAGTAGGTATCTTATAGTGCCCTAGAAAGAAGAGAGAAATAAAATAAACTGAAGCACTATAGAAGGAATGGTCCTCAAAGACCCCAGAAAGCGTTTTTCAGTACCGGAGACAGATATTTCAAAAATATTTAGAGATAGGTAGAAGCAAAAAGTATCAGTCAAACTCAACAGCCTCTTCAGCCTCCTTCATTCTTTCCATTGCAATTTTGCTTCAGAAATCCAAGGGGGTAGGATTTTCCTTCTGTAAGGACAGAAAGGATAGAGGCTACCTCTTCTTTCTAACTCCAGCATAGTTTTAGACAATCAGCTATGGAAGATCAATTTGTAAAAGTCTTTCTACAAGATATTGGATTTTTTTTTTTTCTACACCTATCTTTTGTGGCCAAGTGTGGAGACTATGGACTAACAGCATGCTTTTCTTTCTCTTGAGTATAAACTCTCAGTCAAGGACTTGATTAGCACATTTTTTCCAATAAAATGAGCTGCAATTATCTTTTAATAATCAGTGTGGGTTTGCTATATCAGCACACAATTTAGACACTTGTGGTATTTTAAAAGCTGTATTCAGGAGCTCAGAACCACCTATTACATTTGGGGCAAATAAAGCTTTTAAAGTAATGTTTGGAAAAGCAGCACCCTGTAAATATAAGGTGGTGTTGCACCATATGGAGGCTGGCTCTATGACATATGGTTTGAATTAACAAGTTTAAAACTGTTAGGATCAGTTTTTCTTTCACTGAAGAAAAAAAAAAAAAAACACAAGATATGTACAGTTAAATAAGCTTCAGTAGTGGATACAGACCCAGCTTGTGCCAACATGTGCTAATTCAGTTAAAATACTACTTATGCTATACTACTTGGTTTTGGGGGTTTCTTTAAGCAAACAGGACCGCCAGCTGCAAATGTGTTTTATTACTGTTAGTAGAAGGACCATCGTCACCACCACCATCATTATGATTGTGGTCCTCATTAAAATAAATGATTGGCCCTGGTTTTGTATTAAAGCTATTTGAAAAGACAAGGCTGAATGACAGATGAAAACAAAGGATAGAAGTGTGTCTTCTGATCTCACCTAATTGAATCTTTGTTGGCTGAATTGATCTGAAAAAAAGTTCAAAGATCTGGGATCCATATTACACAAACATTGTTTCATTTAATCAAAACAGTCTTTGAAGTGCCATGCTTGCAGACCACCTGTAGCTTTGAAATCTGAAGTCATAGAAAAGCTTCCCTGACGGTCCACAGTTATGACATGCTAGAGAAAAATAAAAACAGAAAAGGGACAGGTCCATAAAAAGCTATTTTTTAACAAGATTTCTTTTAAGCACCTTTTTACCCATGTTTATTCTAAGCTACCTGGAGCAGCAAGCAAAGCACTTGGCATAAGGGAGTACAGATCTTTTTCATGTGCTTTCTGTCTTGATTCACAGCTTTATTTGTTGTGGAATTTAAAGACAGTTTCAAAGACAAAATAGCCGTGAGGTTATCCTTGGTCTCAAATAAATGTAGCAATGCTGTGAGGACATCCATTCTCCGGTCTCATTTTGAATCTGAGAGAGTTCAGCATTGTTCTGAAACAAAAACCAGCCACAGCATATATTAAAACAGTGGCAACAAGATAAAAAAGTGAAAAAAAAAAAAAAAAAAAAGAATCAAAATTAAACATTCAGGGCCAGAATCTTCTCCAGGGCAAGCAGGTTGTTGGCACACAGGAGCTACAACATAGGGTAGATGGATGTTATCTCATTACCTGCAAAAAGGTAACATGTCAGACCTTCATGTCCAGTGTGTCAGACTGGATGAGCATTCTTCAATCCTATTTTCCTAGGAGCTTCTATCTGGAAAACAAATGTAGTGGGAACACGACTGACATGTTCTGCTTTTCAGCAGTCATCAAGCATCATGTCTTCCTTTTGGAATTATCACCATACAGTTTAATTTAGAGAAGGTCATAAGTTTCTAAGGACTGCAAAAGACAGCACAGGATCACTGAGTTACCAGTGGTGCATCAACAGCAAACTATCTATAACTTGGCCTGTGTTGGGAAAAGCTGAAAATCTGGGACAACTTTATTTCTGAATGATTCAAATCTCACAGAAGCAAAAAATAAACATATTGAAAATAATGTTAGAAGTGATTATGTTTTCTCAGCTGCAGTTTACACCTAATTTGCTGGTATTGGAACTGTGGGAATACAATGCTGTAGACCTACCTGGAAACTGATAATTAATTTCTATATTTTTCAGATAGTTCCTAATGACATCCATATTTCCCTCCCTTTGTAACCAATGTCTCAACTCCACATATCCATTAACAAAATCTCAGTTAGAACAAAGAGATCTAAATCTGGTTAGGTTATTTAGCTACACACTGCCATTAAAATTAATGATCTTCTGGTTTAGAGTAGCCTATGCTAGTGGCTACACACTAATACTGAGCTGCAGCTTTGAACTGTCTAGAAGAAAAGGGCCAAAAGTCCAGTGTGTTGGTCTACCCAAGGGATTCACAGCACGTGCACTCCTGGAATGTTCAGAATAAACAAAGATCTGTGCTTCTGCTTTCTATGTAAATTATATATTTACTGCACCATAAACAGTCACATCTCCTTTTCATATGTAACCTAGGTCTCTCTCTATATGGAACTTCTGAAAACAGGGTCCCAAGGGCAGAATTCATATTTTAGAGTAAAATAATCAAATAATTATTTTATTAATCAAAGAGATTAAAACCGTGCTACTCTTCAGGTGCCACGTCAGTGATAATCCATGACACAAGTCTGTGTGAACATACAGTGTTGAGAAACATCAGGGAACAATCCATACCTATGCCAACCACGATGGGAACAGTGTGTAGTCTGCTGATTGTCTGTCACAACACAGTTAGCAATTTTCAGATAAATCATTGACGCTCTATCTTGTTCTACAAAATACAGTATTATACCCCAGATGAGACTAAGGTCTATAAAGTAGAAGATATGCATGTTCTGTCATGTAGTTACATGTATTGTATAAAGGAAATGTAAAAAAACCAGAAATATTACTTATTAATTGATAAGATCATTGGGTTCTTTGTTTTTCATATTCTTCTTCTAATTGTGCTATAAAGCCCAGTATTTAAAATAAAGCATGCATAATAGCTCTGCAAGCAAACACATATTGGATGCCTAGAATATGGTGACTCAAGCAAATAGAGATTTGTCTTGTGCACCTACCTAAATTACGTGTGGTTTTGCCATTTCAGAAGGAATGTGGCCCTTAATCTCTTGGGCTAGCATGTACACAACATAAGTCTGCACATGGCTTTTATATATTTGTGTCCTGCATATCACAGTCAACATGTATTTTTCAGCAGTCAAGCAATGCTAAAAAGTTCATGTACAACAGATTTAGTAAATATATAGGGAAAAATCACTACTTTTATGTGAGTCTTCCTGTATAAATGCCTAGATAGACAGTTCGATGGATAATTTTGGCATATTAAATCCCTTTCCCTTGCTGGTAACACACCTGCCAGCACGTGTGCTGTGTGACAGACATTTGCCCTTCTCTACATCAATACCTGATAGTTAGGCAGAAAAGAGGCAACACCATATTAGCATAGCTATTTCCTTCTCTTTCCTCTACAGGTGCTAAATAATTAGTAGTGGCTGAATTATTCATTGCAAATAATATTCATTGTGAATTTAGCCTTTTCTTTTTTTCTTAATTTTGCTTACAAATCATTGAAGAGGCAATCCTGAATTCTGCAAATATATTTGTTACTCATAAGTATTCAACAAATACTTGGACAAAGCTCTTTCGACCTAGAAAATCACTGTATTATGAATCAGTTTCTTCAGACAATTGTAATGTATGACCGGCCATCAAAAGCAGATGCTGTGGTTTCTCTGTTCTTGTAGGTAGACTTTAAATTAAAAAAATGAAATAAAATAAAAATAAATAACCAAAACCAAGTGAAAAGTAATAACTAGCAAATAATCCACACCTGGAGTAAGTATGTTGGCTCATAACCATTTATGAGACTTTTGAGATTAGCAAATAGAAATTACAGAGAAGCAAGAAATTCGTGAATATGTTAGTGAATCTTTTCTTCATTTTGCACTGCCACTATGTAATAGTTTAAATCTAACCAAGTGGATTTGGACACGAGGAGTTATGGTGTGACTGTATTTGGAGTCATTCAGCCCCAGTTTCAAATGCAGCTGTATCAGAAGCAATAAATATAATGATAATCTAATAGAATAACACAGGCAAAGCTTCACAGTAGACCTGTGACATCTAACTGGGATAAGAATGACTACTTACAAACGTACATTCTCTCCAGCATTCTGGATTAGAGTATCCTACTCAACTTCAAAAGCTGAGAATTAAGAGTTTCTTCAATAAGCAGCGTAAATTTTTTATCACTGTAGGCATATACAAATATACAGGTCAACTGTCATTTTAAACTAGACAGAAACCTCAGAAAATTTGAGAGAAACTTTATTAAAATAAAAGAAACATAAATGTAAGTATAAGAATTTTAGAATGGAGGTTACTGTTAGCCTGCTTACAAGTGAGCCTTTATTAAGAATCAAGACAGAAATCAAGGGCTGTATACTAAGGAAGGCCATGCACAAGTTCTTCTAATCAAAATAAAAAAAAAAAAAAAAAGGAAGTGGATCTTAAAATATCTGCTAGTCACTCAGCTCTATATTCATCCAGCACAGGAGGACAAATTATAACAAAGTCTATTGCACTCCAGCTTCTTCTGTCCTTATGCATTTTTTAAAGGCTTCACACTCTCCCTTACATATGAAAAGAGAAAAATTCTGCTGATTTTTTGTCACTGCAGATGAGGAGAAATTCTCTTCGGTTATGGACATCCTGCAGGTTAACCCCTGCCGAGTCTATTTGCTGAGTCTTGAGAAGGTTACTGGAGCAGAAACATCACCTGCCTTTCCATACAGACGAACTACAAGGCTTGAAAAAGTTAACATTTCAAGATTGCACAAGATTGAGTTCTATGCACAACCTTCCAACTATGTAAATTCCTCACATTTTATAAAAAGGAATATAATCAGGTGGTCTAATGTCAGCCAGCATCCAAAAGTAATTGCTTTTCTGGAAGGAAAAAAAATAATAATTTTGCAATATTCAGCACAACGTTCTTTATAATTTTCAGCTAGACCAGATATATTTGCAGGCCTGCTGTATTTCTGTATGAGAAACACTGCTAAATTATTTTTTCTTTAACACAGCCTTAGCTTCTAATGAGAGCTTTGGTCTTTCTTGCTGATGAAGAGCAATAAGGCGACAGAAACACTACAGATCCTTTGAGCCCACAGACATTATTATTTACCATATTGTTATACATGTTATTACCCTGAAACACAAATATGGAATTAGCCTCACATCTCTCCAGCTGCAGTGGATATTGATACAAAAACCCCCACAGGTGATCAAATTGGGCTCCAATAAACAAAACTGTCTGGACATCAAAGGACAAATGTGACAATTCAGCTAACTCCTTCATGACAATGCCAGGTGCAGCATGACAAGACCTGGTGATCTACATAATTTCATGTGCTAGGACATCAGGGAGAATGCAACTGTTCTGAAGACAGTGCTTGAAAATTCTCCCTGTGAGACTGTTAGACAGAAGAGGAAGCTTTCTTTACTGTATAAAGAAAAAAGAAAAAAGAAAAAGAAGAAGAAGTTTGTTCACATCCAGCATTTGCTTGGGGCCACTTGTTTATCTTTGCACAAATCCTTCACTGGCACTTAAACTACTAGCTACTTGTTGCTATTGTGCTGAAGATGGCTTCATCCTTAATCCTCATGTACAAAGGAACTTTCATTATTGCTAGTTTTTTAAGGAAGCATATGAATAGTCAGGCTGCAGTATTGCACTGTATTTAATTTGATATAACTTTGGCTGTTGCCAGGATGGTCGGTCCTGTTCCTCTAACCATCTTCTTTTCTGCCCAGGCATTTCCCGTATTTTCCGTATGATGACAAGGAAAATGGGCTGGATCATCCAGTCTTATTTTGGACTTAGTTTTCTACAGAGTCAGGGAATGAAAATCTAAAACAAGGGAGGCTGTGAAGATTTGGGCTGCTGTTTTCAGCAACATCTGCACTAGGTAAGAGAGAACGTGAAGCTGTACCTTTGGGTTTCAGGTGCTTATTGCTGTCAGAGTAGACTGCAAGATAAATACCTTTATTCACTCCAGAAACTTGCTTCTAAGGATTCAAGGTTCATAACTTCTAGCTCCCTCCCAATGTAGGGATATAATTGTGCATAGCATGACTTTGTTTTGAACAGAAATTAAGGAATCAGTTGTAAGTAACTGTAGGCCTGTTGGGGCCTTCAAGCAGGAGTTGGTAGAAGGAGCTTTAGATCAGAAACACACAGTGGCAGCAGCATGACATTGGTTAATTAAAATCTCACTTTGTGACACTTCCATGGGTTTCTTCCCAAGACACTGCATGTTGTCAGGCCTGCAGAGCTGAACCTGAAGAGCCTGTGCCTCTGGTTCAAGCTACCTTGGTGGTGCTTCTCCTAAAGTGAGGAGCAGCAATGGTGTCTCCAGCCGTGCTTAAGCTGTGTTAAAGCTTAATCCTGAAGGCTGTCCAGCTTGTGACTGGAGCTCATTGCTATGTATTCAACATAGTTCTTTTCTTTCCAGTTCTTTGATCTCACCAGGTCCCATCAAATATTCAACCTCAGATGGCACATTTCCCCATTAGTCTCAGAACTTTGGAATACTTTATTTTTTAAACCTCCAAAAATTTCTGCCTGAAAAGATTGTTTTACTTTTGACTAGTTAATTACTGAGAAGCTGGAAACAAGGCTTATGCTTATTGCACTGAGACAGGTTTTTGAATACAGATTTTGTTGATCTGAGGCCAGAATATTTTTTTTAATCTGTCCCATGTAATTGTTTTATACAATGCAGCTGTATGTAGCCTTGTTCTTATTTGCATGGGCTCAGCAATATTATATTTTTCTGACCACACAATATACTATTGTACTCAGTGCTGTCCTCTGTGAAGGGACTTGAAGGCTGATACTCCTCAATGGTGTCATTTATACTAGCCAGAGCTCTGAGTTTAACTTATCCCTAGGCATGCCATCTGTGAAACAGAAATGAAATTCTATGGCATGGCAGAGCAACTTACCCCCTCTATAACATTCATGTGCATTCCTAATCTTGTATATGTATTCTTAAATGCTTTTCCTTTTCCCTCAGAAAATGGCAATAGTAAAATAGCCTCTTCATGTGAGGGATTTCATATTGTGTATTTCTCTGTGTCCCTGGGCATTTCATAAAGTTATTTTCTTTTTCCATATTGTCCTAATGAGCAAACTCCTGCTCTCTATAAGCAAAATAAGATGGAAAAAAAATGTTTGCCTCCACTGTTAGCTTTAAATAGTCACTACTGGAAATAACAATTGCATATCAAACCTGGTAGTTAAGGCCTAATCTAAAGTGCTTTTTATTAGAAATCATGATGGTTTTTTTGCTGCTATCCTGGAACACAGGCATCCAGCAACTCTTAGATGTGCTGTACTTGCTTTGAAGTTATCATTCACAGGCACATATACACCTGCACCGCACTGTGTTAACAAGTGGCCAGTACATTGTAATGGAAGATCATCTGAATCCTCTAAGTTGTATAGAAGGATTAGATTGAGCTGCCTTGCTCTTGTCCATGTCAACATTAGATCTTTTAGCAATGGCAAGTAAAAACAAGATGGAAATTTCTGCAATCAGAGTGCTGGAGATTAATATTGGTCTTTTATTTTTTTAATATATACTACACATGATTCTTCCTAATGCTGACAAATCCAGACTGATTTGTAACTTAGCTGAGAAGGCAGCTTTCATCATCTCTTGACTATGGAGAAAACTGATGGACATAGTAAAGTTCTTCCTCTGTTCCAGGCCTGAGCCAGTAGCCTCATCTCTAAATGGAAGAGATTTTACTTATTTGAAGTGTGAAAGAGAATGTTACTGTAATTTGACTTCTGCTTTAATAATATGTTTATGTCATGTAGTTAGTTAATCACTTTATGGATGACTTACTGCTCAATTATCCACTATGCTTTTCTTTAATTTTTTATTTGACAATCCCTTACATTCTTTCTACCTAGACTCAAAGTTACGAGGAAATATCCATCTAGTTATTCTATAGAATGACCAAACCCAGGTCAATAACTTTATATCACTACCAAAAGCCTGCTGAAAATAAACCCAGCTATTTGTTTTAGAGATCTTAAAAATCCTATTTGGACTCAGTTCATTGAACTTGTGAAATTCATGTATAAAGTGTGAGAGTGACACATCTCTAAAATTTCCCAAAGGTCTAAAGTACTCAACCATTTGTATATATAAGATTTAATTTTTTTTTTTAAAAAAAGAAAGAAAAAAAAAGAGGAAGTGGGAACTAATGGATATTTTATTTGAGAAGACACTGATACTATGGATCTTCTACAACAGGAAGTAAATGTTTACAAAAGTTTAAAAAATGTTTACAAAAATAATCTCAGCTTGAATTACTTTTCTACTCACCTGAATCATTTGAAACATCTCCAGGATTTGGCTGCTGCCACTGAAAAGACAAACATAGTAGATTTTTAAATATATAATGTGGTCTACTTAGTGATTTTTATTTGTGATTTCAAGTACTTTAAAATAAACATGGAATTTATCCTTCAGTAGGAAGCAGTGACTAAGTATTTTGTATTTCACACACAACTACTAGACACTCTATACATAATAGACTGCAGCATTGCACAGTTACACATTGAGCTTACCAGACTCTTACACAAACAGTACATGTGCTTTATTACATAATGAAAATATAAATGTGAAAGCCATGGCAGCAATTCATCCTATATTACTTCATAGTATGCATTATCTAATACACTGGTAAATTTAATAACTATCACAGACATATAAAAATTCAAATATTAGCAAAACCAGCTGCCGATACTCAGATCCAGAAAACATCACCAACACGCTTCATGCAACTCTCTGTAAAAATAGTTAAATAAATATTTGGTTATATGAAAAAGGGAAAATGAAGTAAAATTATCAAGTAAAATAAATTTTAAAAAAAGGCTGATTCTTTCACACAGACAGGAGCTGAAAAATATCTGTTACAATAAGAAGTCAAGCAGCTCAACATAATTTTCAAAAACTCAGATAAGAAAAAATTGAATGGTATGTATAGAAAGGCAGAAACAATATTGGGGCAGGTGAGGGGCTTTTCAATCTAACTAATAGAGATATTAAAAGATATATTAGCAGGAAGATTATATTAGCTTCAACCCTGAAATAAGACTCAGTATTCTAGTGGAGAATGTATTTAAACACTGGAATGACTTAGTAGGTGTAAGTAGAGTTGCCATTGCCTGGAATCAAATTAGATCCCTCAAATCACTGGTGCTGAATAATATTTCCACAAGAAAAGCTACAAGGATTTCCTGATGACATGGCTGGTTTTTTATCTCTCATTTTTGGTACAGGAGAACAAGGCCATATCTGAGCTGAACAAAGGTGGGTAGATGTCTCCTTTAGAGTGAACTGAATAGCTTCCTGGACATCCTCAGTGTGGATTAAACTCACATTGTTGTGGAAACCTTGTACCTGGCTCACATGGAGACAGCAACATTCAGTTGTCTAGAGTCTGGAGTTATACCAGCATTCAGGAGGAATGCATGAGAATAACACGTTTAACCATCTGACATTGCAGAGGTCTGGTCATTGGGAACACCCTGATATCACTTGTTCTCTTCTGGAGACACAAAATTCTTCAAAATTTCAGTGAAACCTAAACTGTTGGACTCAGTGAAGGGACAGCTACAACTCTGTGAAACTTAATGTTGTGCAATGCATAAGAGATAAGACTAAATGATGTCTTCCTGCTTTAAGTGTTATTATGGTTGTTCAACCCTGAAATGCAGTTTGGTGACACCCTCTTTTTGTCATAGGATATTGCTGCCTTGAAAAGAAAGCAAAACCAAAATTCACAAAGTGTTTGTTTTTACATTTGATTATTGAGAGATGCTGGCACTACAGTCCTTACCAGGACACAGCAAGACATGCTGTTTTCCTCTTCTAGAAACAAAAAACTCCTCTTCAGTTTAAGTTTCTCTGCAGCATTTGTCATCTTTGAACCTTAGAATCAGTTTGTTCTTTGAACAAGCTGTCCTAAAAGGTGCTTGTTGAAAATGTGCCCCGAGAAATTAATTGTCAAAGACAACCCCAGGGAGAACAAACGCTTCTGAAAGTACTTAATGGTACTTGCCATCTATATAATTTTTTTGTTGTTGTTTTCAGAGCAGAGCCCAAACACTCACAATTAACATTAATTATATCACCACTTGTAAAGTGGCACCATTTCAAGGTACAAAAGCTCGTCCAACCTATTTTCCATGGAACTCTGAAGCATGGGATTCGCAATGCTGTAACTGAAGAGGGATTTTTGGTTCCCCAGATAACACAGCCATGATCTCAAAATCAGCACGAGTCCCCCCTCAATTTGAGTGTTTCTGTAGAGGCTGTTACCTTGGTTGACACCACTTCATCTCACACACATGAAGAGCTGGCCAAAAGCTTCTGAACACTCACATCCATACTCAACTTGCCAGAATTGCACCCAGAGACTTGAGAACTTCCCTCTAAATCCTGTGCTCTTTTCACCTGACCTGCCTGCAGACTAGATATATAAATAGTTCAAGGATATCTATTCATCAGTGCTGAATAACATGAAAAACATGAAATAATGACAGAATGTCTTTAAAAGGAAGGAAAATAGTAATGAAGAAAACAGAAAGGAAAGAAAGGAATAATGAGATGGGAGAATGGTATGACAAAGAAAAGGAAAAGGAGACCGTGGCGTTGTATCTCTGGGTGGCTAATCAGGTAAAATTTTATTTGATATAAAATCAGTGTGAGGTGATTTTCAGCCACAAGGCATGTAACATAATGTCAGGCAAGGACTGCTGACACTCTCAGCCACTGATTTCAATTGCCACTCATTTCAATTATGAGTAAGAATTGACCAAAGCACAGTTAGAGTCTTGTTTGTTTGTTTGTTTGTTTGTTTTTCTAAAGATATTTGCTTTGCTAAAGACTCTTAATTGCAGAAAAAGAGGGGAAGCAAATAAGTTATTGAGGTCAACTGACTTTTTAGTAGTAAAAGTGGAATGAAGCCTGGAGGACAAGTGAAAGGTTCGCTGTGACTCCAGTCCCAAACATTCAGGTCTTTTGATCTCAATGAACTGAGGAGGGAATTTAAATAAGAAAGTTTAGTTACAGAATTCTTGTAACATTCTCTCTGCCCTGGCTGACACAAAGCTTATAAAAAGATGCAATTGAACATTGTTTTAAAAATTTAATCTGACAAATTTTTTGAGTTTTGGATTTAGGTAAAAGTTTGTGTGAATAGTAACAGAAAACTGTCAGATGGGTGTGTGCCTTCCCTGCTGCCTTTCTGTCTATATTCTCCTGAACTGCTGATTTTTAAAAACAAGTTTGTTCTTTGCAGTTGCTGAGCAAAATACATGCACTGACAAGGAAGATAGCAGCACCATCTCCAAAGAACTATCAAACACACATTGAACAAACAGAAAAATCATGTGTGTCATTTGCAGTCATCATAGGACTACTTGTCACAAAAGCAGGCAGCCCAGTTTCAAAGAGAAATGCAGTTTCAGAGTTACACTGTCCCTTTTATTTCTGTAGGGGGTTCATTCAAAAAAACAACCTCTGCAGGACCAAGTAGAAAAAGCTTCGATTAGGGCTGTACTGTATGTGACTAAAGGATTTGTTAACCTTAGCGCTTCAAAGCACACTTGAAAATAAGATTCAAATGGGCTCTTTCTTTTGTGGTTCTGTAGTGATAAACGAGTTCTCCATGCACCAATGCTCGTGATTACTACTTCTCCAATGCTGTGACTCTGGATGAACGCTAGATCAGTCTAAGTAATGTCCAGCACATTTCATCCATACTAAATAATGTATGTCGTGGCAGGCCTTTCCATTTTGGTTAGGAAAAAGCTGCAAGTCTAGTCATAGATTTTTGGGGGTTATATCATCAATCTGAACATGTTCCACAGAATTTGCGAGCTTTTTCCAGCAAAGAAAGGAAAGGAAAGGAAAGGGAAGCCCAATGGGTCATCAGTATTTTTTGTTGGTTTGGTTTGTTTTGGTTTGGTTTAAAACCAGGTGAATTTAAAGTTAAAAAAATGGTTTGCTTTAAGGATAAGTTGTGTTTTTAAATCCTTCCATTTGAACCTCTGCAAGAAGCTTACTTCCTAATGATCAGTTTATGAATTAGTGGAATAATTCATGACATGCCCTTAGGATTGATACTTTTAAATGTGCCTGTGGGTAACATCACTCACATGATTCATCCCAACATAGCAAGTAGAACTGTTCAGATACTTGAAGTTATTCACAAGTGTAACTGCTTAACAGACCCTTTACTGTTCCTGTGAAAGTGAAATACCCATTTTGTCACTGGAGCCCACTGCATACATTATATTTAGGGTTCTTCTGATACTGACAACAGTGTATCATTTGCAGTGTTAAGTGCAGTTATTCCTGTCTCTCTCTCAGTGTAAGAAAGGCCTCCAAAATTTTATTCCTCCTCAAGAGTGAACACATTCCACAAAGGGTATTGGGACTTCTCTCTCCTTCAAGGTTTGCATGAGCCATCATTATAATATCTTGTCTGTGACTGATCACTGTTGGTCCTGGTGACTTACTGCTTGATTTAGAACTTTGTACCCTGATAGTTTCCTTTTCCTCTTCAAGAACTAATTTATCCTCCAATTTAAATCTAATAATTTAGAGCCTTGCCTCTGCTGCTTGTTAAAGCTGCTGTTTTGTCTCTGCCCCTCATATAGCTTAGTCTACCTATCCTATTCTATTCTCTTCTGCAGACCAAGCCTTATTTATGTCTTTTAAGCCTCAGCACAGTTCTATCAGTACTCTTCCCAGGAAAAGAAACTTGAACTTTGTAGTAAATACATTGACAACATCTAGGAAAAAATTGTATTATTTTTATATAAATATTACATATATCTTACATGTATCTGAATAATAGAAATTTACTTCACTTTATGTAAATGATAGCAACCTTCCTACATTTTCAGGAATATGCAAAGGAAACTGTAAAATAGAACGTGACGGGTAACGATGGATTTAATAATAGTTGGGCAATGAGCAAGGCTCTGCCTAGACTAGAATAGTTTATTTAGTTTTCCAAAAGCTACAGTCTATAAGAAAACAGATTAGAATTTCTAGAGAAGTAATTATGGTGAATTAAGCTCAAGCACACTGGATTTTTACCTAGTCTTAGTCAACAAACATGAGAAAAAGAGAGTAGATACAGCCAGGGAAGAAGACAGATGTGATCAGAGCACATTTCTTCCTCCTGTCAGGAGAGAGGAATTGGGAAGAGAGTTTGAAAACTTTTACAAAGGTATTATTAAGGCACATAGCTCTAAACAATTTATCCTTATCAGCCTGGAAACCTGAAACAAATGTGTTGTGCCAGGATTTGCATGCGTTTGTGTGTGGTTTTAAGGTGCTATTTCAGCAGTACTGCAAATTTACATTGTTACAGAGAAAGCTGTAACAGGTACCACAACTGGAAACAACCCAGTTTAACTAATGCTGCCAGTAAACAGAAGCCTGGAAAGGAAAACAGACACCCTACAAGGAGAACTGATTTTGCCAGGTAACAGTACAAGCCACGTCTCACTTGAGGACCAAATCGGAGCTCTCAAGTAGCTCTCAGGTATTAAATCATAGCATTCAGCAAACTGGAGAACTGTCAGTACTCCCTGTTTCCCTCAGACTTGGGTTCTTTGGGAGAGCATTGTATGGCAATATAATATATAAACTTTCTCAGCTTCTCAGAGTGCAATAGTTTGCGCCTCACATTAAATCAGTCATGCCAACTGAAGAATAGCAAACATGCTCACCAACTCCTCAGCAGGCAGAAAAATCCATGTGTTGATTCACTTTTGGTTTCAGTGATCTTTGCTCCCACCTGGTGTCTCTGCTTGACAGCCTCTTTGCAGATGATGGAGACAGCACTATGATTCTAGGCTTTAGCTTTAAATTGTATATTTAAAACCTCATGAAGTTACAGAGGAGTGATTCAGTCTGAAGGGAACTGTGACAAACCCTCGCACCAGAACTGAGGGAAAGCATGGTAGCTGAAATAGCACTATTTCTAACAGGGATGCAGATCAGAGGCTCACTCACAGGGGCTGGCATGCAGCCACTGCAAAGGCAGAGCACAGCAGGCTTGCTCCATCCCCTGAGCTGCACTACCTGTATCTAAAACACAGGCAACAGAGAAAGAGTGGTTTTGACTGGTCAGGTGCAATGTAACCTTACAGCTTGGATTTCAACATGGGTCTCAGTGTCAGGAGGACAAGACTTAGGTCTCTGTTACTTTTTGTGTTTTGTGCCTCCAAAACCCCTGGCAGAGCAACTTTGCTGTCAGAGCTCTTAAGCTCTGGGCCAAGCAGTGGGAGCAGGTGTAGGTCAAGCTAGATGAATCCTACATATAGACCAGCACTGTCTTCTCTTTTTCTGGTGCACAGCTGGCTGAAGGAATCCACAAGGTGCTATGCTGATCTTCTTTCCCTTCAGGACTCTGAAGACTTTAGCATTTTTTGAAGATATTTTCTTGCTACTAGTTTGCAATTGGCTCTTATGTAAGTTCTGACTTCAGTGAGATTTTGTCTGAATAAAGAGGAAATTACATTGGCAAAATTATCTGAAAAGAGAGCTCTGTGTATGTGTAGGAATGAGGGGATCCTACATCACCTACATGGGCAGAGGGCACATGACAAGCATCCTGGGTCACTCACACAGTGTATAAAGAGCAGAACAGCATGGAGATACCCTGGGGTGCTTGTGGGGAATTGGAGGAATGATGAAAAAAAGTACAGAAATAGGGTATTTTCCTGATGAAAAGGTCTTTCCCTTTACCTTGGTAGCATGAATAGCTATTTTTCATATCCACTCACTGCATCCTCTGTGGGTTCAGCAAGAACCTGGAGGCTGAACCTTAACAGAGCAGCAGCTAAGCTTGTGTCTGTTCTCCAGTGTTTCATTCAAGGCTAAAAACATCACCTTACACTTGTTTTCTTCTACCTTCAGTATAATACTACAGAGCAAACATTTAAAATTTAGCTGTGCATATCTGGAAATTTTAGGTAAAAATTAGCTCATACACCTCTGTTTCAAGCTTGAATATATATTCTTTTAAAACCACAGGCTCCTGATCTCAAACCAGCAATTTTAAAAGAGGGTCCTTCTTTCCAAAGACATAGGCTTGGTTTAGTTTGCTCTCTTCCAGTGACTCTTTTGGATTTGATCATTGAAGAGCTGAGGCCCCATTTCAGCTATGTAAACATTAAAGAACACATATACTGTCCACAAAATAGGGATTGCTGAAGCCTATTCACAAAGTTTTCCCTGCTTGCCCTGCCTTGCTCACATTGATAGCAAATCTGCCACACTCTATGTATGGTTTTCATGAAGCATTTTGAGATACTTCATAATTAAATTCTTAATAAAAATGCAAATTATTATTATTGTAAAAACATGTTGGCCCACTGTGCCATGTAGGATTCTCAGGAGCAGCATTCTTACAAAGTGGGATTTGAAAAACAGCATAGAATTTAGCTTGAATCGAATGGCATTATGTATTTAGTCATTTATCAAAGCCACTTGGTAGAAATTGGGAAAAACATTAGTTAAACTTATTCATGTGGGGGTTCCTGGTTCTGCAGCAATACTCTTCTGTTTCTTAGTTCCTCCTCCTTCTCAAAGGCCTGTATGCTTCCTATTAAGCTTGAAGTAAGATTTTTTTGCTACTACAATGTGTGAACCAGCAACAGAGGCCACTTAAAGTTAGCATAGGATATTCCAGGCACTGCAAGGAGCATCCAGGAAAAGTAGATTGCATCCACAGCATGAGAAATCTGCCTCACTGGGTTTGAATTTAGCTCCGTCAGACATCAATCAGCAATACTTTGGCCTGTTAATTCAGCTGTTGAGTGATTTTGGTGGGGTTTTGGAAGAGTATTTTTCACCTTCAAGTCAACCACAACGCTCCTTCAGGCTGCTGAGATAGTTTGGGGCAAAATTTCAGGTAAATGTTGTGCACAAAAAGGTTGTGCACATTCTTCTTGCAAAAGAGAAGTTCTCTGTTGGTGAACTGCCTAATGGCAGCGTAGGCTGTTCATTATTAGGATAGCCTGAAATACACAGCAGCTGTCTAGCCCAGGTGCCACAGGGGCTGTGGAACTGTGTAACAGGTTAGAGCAATAGCACATCCTGACAAAAAGTGTTTGTCTTTGTTTTATAGTGGTATGCCCTTCCAGTGACACACATACTTTGCTCTATTTTCCTTCAGAAGAGCCTGTATGGGAAAGAACTTATCTGTCTATTCAGAGAATCCCATTCAAAGTATCTAGCTATCTTTTACATTCTTTTTCTCTGGCAACTTTGCATTAGTCCATCTTTGCTGGTACTGAGGTAGGCAGATATTCCTCACACCTGCTCACCCCAGAAAATTGATTCATAATATTTTTCATTTCACTGGCCAGATGACACCCCATGCAGGGATTTCTCATAGTGATGTGAGAGAGTTTGACTCATGAACCAGCTCCCTTCCCATCTGTGATCACATAATATCTCAGTAGCAACTATAGCAATTGTAATATTAGGCAAGTATTTAGAGTTTTTAGAGGCTTTTTTAGTGATAGTTGACATCTGGAACAAGATCAAGAGACAACACCATGCAGCTGATTGGTCCATTACAGTAACTGAAAACTGATTTGAAGACCACAACTCGTCCATGTGCCACAGTTTCTGATTTAAAAGAAAAACAAACACACCCACACCCACACACTCCCCCTCCCAAAATATCAACCAAGCAAACAGAAAAAAAACACCCCCACCACAAACCCCCCTACAAACATTATTAAAATATTGTTGTCCAAAACAGAAGACTCCAAAGAATAAAAAATTAATAGCCAGCATACCAGAAACATCCTAATGGGCTTGGTAGATGTGGTAGAAAGAGGCCCACTGTAGAGGCAACCAGAAGCCAAACAAGATGTTTTTTGCCTCTAAAATATCTATCAACCAATCAGTAGCACTTACGCTGCATATGCAGTTTTTCTGCTGCTTATCCCCATATGACACAAAGCTGCTTTTCCCCTTGAAAGCAGTTGCATTCCTCAGTAGCAAGAAAAGACTATCTGGTACCTGGGGATGTCATTACTTTGAGATTATTAGTTAGGAGCACTAGGAGATGATAGATATAAAGTGAAGACGGCCTGCAAAGAAAGAATATAACTCAAGTACCTGTTGCTTCATGTGTTCATGTGTGTTGAGGGATAAAGTTAGATAAAAATTAAATGAAACATTCTGGGTTTTTTGTCTTCACTTCCCAGAGAACCCACCAATGACTTAGAAACCTGATGTAAGGAGAGTAAGAGCACCCATACAGGATCAGAGTCAAGAATTAAAGTCCAGTACCATGTCTCCAGAACTAGACAATATCCTTCCAGAAGGAGGGAAAAAATGTATTTCAGTTCCTGAGGATATAATGTGGGGTTAAAGCCAGACCCCAGGCTCATTGCAGGCAGATGAAGGTACAGTTTACTGTGGTGAATGAACAGCAGCTCCTGCAAAGAATGATGGACAAGCATTTTTGGAGTTCCAAGAGGAAGCCAGTGAGTTCACTGGGCAGCTAGAGCAAAAGTGCATCACTATGCATATGGTTTGGTACACAGATGCCTGGAGCATGCTTTTGGAGGCTACTGCTCCAGGGAAGCACCAACATGAGCCCAGATCCCAGCGTTTTCTAGCAATGCTGCTTCTTTGCCAGAGTGGCTGGCTCTGAGCCTAACGGGAAGGGACTTGCTTGGATGGAAAGGGGTGACCCGTTTGAGTAGCTGGGATTCCAATTTGGCTCAGAATATTTACATGTTTCCAGACTCTGATGTGGCAGAGCAATACACCCTCACTCAAAACTTAAAAAGAAAAGAAGCAGACAATATTGGATGCTGAGGGAAAAGTGCCAGAGCAGGATGAGCATCACAAATGGAAGTCCAAATATTCCACTAGACTGCAGCACTCTATGGGTCAAGCATTTCCTAAGCTAAATGTAATAACTTTATGTCTACTAGCCATTAATGGATTTTTTCTTCCACAAATTTAAGAACTTGAGTCTAGGGAATGGAAGAAATATCTAGAATTGAAAGTTTTCCAAAGTGGAGATTTTTCTCTGTTCATGTAAAACAGCTATAGTTACATGAGAATTAGCAGGAGAAAGAGAAAAAGCACAAATAATTCGAAACAGTCAAATATATAGCATTTTTTTCTGAAGATTTGTTCAAAGGAAGCAGATATTACTATTCTCACTGTGCAGATAGGGAAAATGAAACCCATAAATCTACAGGTCTGCTGACTAGAAGTCATGTGGCTATCAAATAACAGAACTGGATTTTTACTGCAGGACTCAACAAGTGGGATTTTTCAAATTGATCATAAAGCTACTAAACAAAAATCCTAATATTTCCAAACTTATGTTGATAATAGGGAAGCCAGGAATGCTTCCCAGTTCTGTCTGTGTCTGCCTCAAGGCAAGAGCCAAACAAGACCCCGTCACTGCTTCATGCTTTCCTCGTTTTCGTGCAAAGTAAATCCAGACAACCAGCACGGGAAGCAGCCACTGTGTATCCCAGCAGATCTCAACTATGGGAGATAGAGGCTGAGGATTTTTTACTAGTTTGTAGTACAGACACAGCTACAGAAAGCAAAACCAGTTGTAACTTCTTAGCAGTAAGTATTTGTGGCCAGAAAAGGGGAATGGAGAGGAAACATTAAAATTGTTTACAAATATTTCGCAGTGATAGTTTTTAAGGAAGTATTTCCTTTGAAAAGTGATAAAATAGTTTAGAATATTTTTTTTGAGCCTTTTCAGGTGAAAACACTATTTTCTATTTCCATTCTTTTAACAAAAATCACACAAAATTAAAAAAATGAAAGCTTGAAGTAAATCACAAAAAAAAATGTTTTGCTTTGATTTTGTTTTAACTACAGAACTGTTTTTAAAAGTCTGCTTGAGTTTTTTTCCAATGTTTGGATTTGATCACTGAATAAAAAAAAACCACCTTATTGTTTGCCTAGTTATGTTAATGAATCCCAGCCCGATGAGCTAACCTTTAAATCACACAACCTCTTCATTAGTCTCTCAGAATGCTGCAAAACCTTTAATTCTTTTGCCTCTGAAAGATTCTCTCAGCAGAACTTGAAAACAAGACTTTTTATCTCCAATAAGTTCAAATTTTTAATTATTTTCTCAAGTACTTGTCTGTGTCATATACATAAGGGGAAATATCAGC